>NC_081559.1:50017910-50043512 GCF_022355385.1 Mustela nigripes
GAGAGCCCAATGCAGGGCTTGATCCCAGGACCCTGAGATCATAACCTGAGCTGAAGGCAGAGGCTTAACCCACTGAGCCACCCAGGTGCCCCTACTACTTTTTTTCTTAACCAGTTTTTTTATCTATTCATCTGTTGATTGATGTTTAGGCTGTTACATCTTGGTTGTTAGAAATATGGCTGCAATGAATACAGGTATGCAGATACCTATTTTGAGATTTTGATTTCAATTCCTCTGGATAAATACCCAGAAGTGAGGTTGCTCATTCATATGGTAGAACTATTTTTGTTTTTCTGAGGAACTTCGTACTTTTTTCCATAGTGTCTATATAATATAATTTATATTACCCCCCAACAGTGTGTTAAGGGTTTTAGTTTCTCCACATCATTGCCAACACTTGTTATTTTGTGTTTTGTTTTCTTTTTGATAATAGCCATCCTGACAGTGGTGAGGTGATATGTCACATTGTGGTTTTGACTTGCATTTCCCTGGTGATTAGCAATATTGAGCATCCTTATAGATATTGTCAGTCACTTGTATGTCTTCTTCAGAGAAATGTCAGTTTAGGCCCTTTGCCTATTCTTTAATTGGGTTATTTGGGTTTTTTGTTTTGTTTTATTTTGTTGTTAAGTAGTGGAGATATTGTTGTTGTTTTTGTATTAATCCTTTTGTGTCTTTTGTTTTTTTTAAATTATGCTAGTCACCATACAGTACGTCATTAGTTTTTTTTTTTTTTTAATTTATTTATTTGACAGAGAGATCACAAGTAGGCAGAGAGACAGGCAGAGAGAGAGGAGGAAGCAGGCTCTCCACCGAGCAGAGAGCCCAATGCGGGGCTCGATCCCAGGACCCTGGGATCATGAACCGAGCCGAAGGCTTTAACTCACTGAGCCACCTAGGCACCCCACGTCATTAGTTTTTGATATAGTGTTCCATGATTCATTGTTTACATATAACACCCAGCGTTCCATGCAATATGTGCTATCCTTAATACCCATCACTGGGCCAACCCTTCTCTGCCACCAACAAAAAAGCCCTCAGTTTGTTTCTCGGAGTCCACAGTCTCATAGTTTGTCTTCTGCTCCAATTTTGCCCCCTTCATTTTTTTCTTCCTTCTCCTAATGTCCTCTATGCCATTCCTTATGTTCCACAAGTAAGTGAAACCATATAATTGACTTTCTCTGCTTGATTTATTTCACTGAGCATAATCTTCTCCAGTCCCATCCATGTTGATGTGAAAGTTGGTATTCATCCTTTCTTATGGCTGAGTAATATTCCGTTGTGTGTATGGACCACATCTTCTTTATCCATTCATCTGTTAAAAGGCATCTTAGCTCTTTCCACAGTTTGACTATTATGGACATTGCTGCTATGAACACTGGGGTGCATATAGCCCTTCTTTTCACTACATTTGTATCTTTGGGGTAAATACCCAGTAATGCAATTGCTGGGTCATAGGGTAGCTCTATTTTTAATTTTTTGAGGAACCTCCACACTGATTTCCAAAGTGGCTGGACCAACTTGCATTCCCATCAAGGATATAAGAGGGTTTCCCTTTCTCCACATCCTCTCCAACATTTGTTGTTTCTTGCCTTGTTAATTTTTGCCTTTCTAACTGGTGTAAGGTGGTATCTCAATGTGGTTTTGATTTGAATTTCCCAGATGGTTAATGATGATGAATATTTTTTCATGTGTCTGTTAGCCATTTGTATGTCTTCATTGGAGAAGAGTCTGTTCATGTTTTCTGCCCATTTTTTGACTTGATTATCTGTTTTTGGGTGTTGAGATTGAGAAGTTCTTTATAGATTTTGGATATCAGCCCTTTATAGTGGAGTTCCTTATGTGTTTTGGGTAATAATGGTTTGCAAATATTTTCTCCTATTTTATTTTATTATTATTTTTTTAATATAATTTTTTATTTTTTATAAACATATATTTTTATCCCCAGGGGTACAGGTCTGTGAATCGCCAGGTTTACACACTTCACAGCACTCACCAAAACACATACCCTCCCCAATGTCCATAATACCACCCCCTTCTCCCAAACCCCCTCCCCCCAGCAACCCTCAGTTTGTTTTGTGAGATTAAGAGTCACTTATGGTTTGTCTCCCTCCCAATCCCATCTTCTTTCATTTATTCTTCTCGTACCCACTTAAGCCCCCATGTTGCATCACCACTTCCTCATATCAGGGAGATCATATGATAGTTGTCTTTCTCTGCTTGACTTATTTCGCTAAGCATGATACGCTCTAGTTCCATCCATGTTGTCGCAAATGGCAAGATTTCATTTCTTTTGATGGCTGCATAGTATTCCATTGTGTATATATACCACATCTTCTTGATCCATTCATCTGTTGATGGACATCTAGGTTCTTTCCATAGTTTGGCTATTGTGGACATTGCTGCTATAAACATTCGGGTGCATGTGTCCCTTTGGATCACTACATTTGTATCTTTAGGGTAAATACCCAATAGTGCAATTGCTGGGTCATAGGGCAGTTCTATTTTCAACATTTTGAGGAACCTCCATGCTGTTTTCCAGAGAGGTTGCACCAGCGTGCATTCCCACCAACAGTGTAGGAGGGTTCCCCTTTCTCTGCACTTTTTACTCTGTTTTATGTCTGTGCAGAAGCTTTTTAGTTTGATGTAATTTACCTTGTCTGTTATATTCTTATCCATGGGGAACTAGTTCAAAATTACTATAGCTTCCTTTTCAAACCCTCTTAAAATGAGTAGTGTTTAAAGGACAGCACAGCATGGCTCTAGCCAGAACCCTAACAAGCATTACATGTATTTCAGGCTACCAACATGTGCCTGGCAAGAAAAATTCCTGTGTATCTAATCTGTAATTAGGAAGATTCCAAGACAGCTGCTTCCCTGTTTTTTTAGTTTAGTTTTTTTTTTTTCCCCCCCTCTGACCTTACCATTCCTTTTTTTCTGGAGGTAAAGATTTGGGTTTGACTTGCTTTGTCATTTCTTAGTAGAATAAGTCGATGAGTTGGAGCTCACTCATCAGTCATTCCAAAGGGCTTTTAAAACACACACCTTCTTGGGCAACTAGGTGGCTCAGTCAGTTGAGCCACTGCCTTTGGCTCAGGTAACCAGGGTCCTGGGATCGAGTTATACATCTGGCTCCCTGCTCAGCCATGAGCTTACTTCTCCCTTTCTTCCCTGTTCTTGCTCTCTGTTACTATTTCTCTCTCTCTCTCTCTCAAATAAATAAAATCTTAACAAAACAAAGCACACACTTTCTTTCCCTGTGGCACCTGCTGCCAGTGCTGTGTGGGTTGAGCCTCTCACCACCTGCTTCTTGGCAAATTCATTGCTGTGCATGAAGCAGGTGGTTCAGATGGCAGGTGTCACTGTGGTACTAAACAGGACATGTTTGTATAGGTTTCTTGAAAGATATCTGTAGGAATTGCTTAGTTTTGTCTGCCTATTATACTAGCTTCCACTTATTACTTCATGTGCAAGTAACTACTGGTACACTCAGTCTTAGAATCATTTCTATTTGGTTTTGATCTCAAGTCAGTTTTATAATCTTTTTCCATTTTCACAGAATTTTGTGAATTCTGATTGGCAGCTCCTCCAAGAGAGTGTCTCATCTTCGAATGCTAGAGTAACATTTTCGTTTTAATTCACTGCTTGACAGGAGAGCAGACAGTTCTCCAAGTTGATGAAAAGGGTCTGGGAAATTTGGTGGTGTTCATTTCCCTACAAGGTTTAGGTCAAAATGACCTCTCAAAAGATGGGATTTCCTTAAAATTCTTGAGACCTCCAAAAAGTTCCTAAATATGCATCTCCCATTTCCCCCCCGCTCCAGATGTCAGGTTTTCCAAAAATTGGACTCAGGGCTGTTATCTGACTCTGGGGAAACCATGTTCCGTGTCCAGACATCCAGAGCCCCAAAGCTCTGTGAGCCCGAGGGGAGAGGAAAAGCTCTCAGGATAGCCAGCATTGAGGTCTTTTCTCCAGTGGTTCAGTGGCATTAGTTCACAATCCCTCCACCGAATTGTTTATTCCCTTGGTTTTCCTCTCTGGAATCCGAGGAAGTTCTTTCCAAACCCCTGTATCTCCAGGAAGCTGCCCCAAGTCACCAGAGAGACCTAATTGTTCGGGGACCTCGTAAGACCTGCTCCCATTCACTTAAAGGAACAGTGACTCATAGCATGACTTCATTGAGCCAAAAATGATCTCTAAGTGCCTGATAGAGGGAGATCAGTGGAAACGAGGGAGTAAGGACTCTTTGAAAGCTGTCCTCCATAAGAACAATGTGGAAACGGGCAGAATATGCCAGAATCAACTTTTTCAGAATTCTAGAAATTAGCTAGCTTTGCAGCACTCTGGGGAGCATTTATTTAGGAAAAACGAGTGAATCTTGGTAAGAACAGCTGGCTTTGTGGCATGTCATTGCCCTGTTCTCCTCCCTCCTTGCTCTCTAGTTCCGCAGTAGCCTTGAAAACCAGGAGCTCTGTAATCTCTGGGAAAGCCATCAGCCTGGCAGCCAGCAGAGGGGCAGAATGGAAATGAAGTTCTTTCCAAGCCTCTTTTCCTCCTCCTCCTAGATTAAGCTAAGAGGTACTGTGAGGGTTGAGAACTAGTGAAGAAGCCAGCTTGAAGCCTCTGTTAAGTGCACATACAACATTAGCTGTTGACAGAATCTGTGATCGCTCAAAACCCATTAGATGGGACAAAAGTGTGGCTCCTCTGCCTTGGTCATCCGTAGGAGACCAGGAGAAATGAGGGCTGCCTCTCTCTGGGGCCTCTTAAATAGACCACGGTGAGCCAGAGTGACAGCCTTCAGTCTGGCTCTGCTCACATAGTCTCTGTTTTATGTGAAGTTTCATAATAACTTCAGGAAGGAAATCTTGTAGCAATGGGTTTCACAGTGTCTGATTCTGTCATGGTACAGGTGCCAAGTTTATTATATTACCAGGGAAGCACCCATACCTCCTGCTGAGTCACCCACGTAATCCCTTGTAAAGCCCAGGTCTTTGTGGAAAGTCTTTTCAAACAGCTAAACTGGGATGATCAGTGCTTGTGAAAAGCGGACAACAGTGTAGACTGAAGGCTATGTCATGGAACCGGATGCAGGCTGCTTTCTACACCCTTTCTTTCAACTACAGTATATTGAACCTTATTTACGTGTGTCAACGTGATTGTGCAACAGCACCTGTGCACTGAGTTGCGATGACTGGCTTTGATCTGTTTGAGTTTTTAATTGGTCACCAATTACTGCTGTGATTTTCCAGCACCTTAAGGGTATCGTGTAACTCATACATTTGGTGGAGTTTTGTGGCACTGATCACTTACCTTCATACTTTGTCCATGGAACCTGTTAATTACTATTCAGCCTCCTTCTTGAGGTCCAGGTGGACATTTGCAGCACCAGGGACTAAGGCTGGTTTTTTTTTTTTAAAGTCCAGTTTTTCTGATAACACTTGATTGTTTTGTTCCATGTTTTGCAGAATTTTGCCTCAACGCAGAAATTCTGCAGGGACAGCTTTCCACCTAAGAGGCCTTTGGGAAACATTGCAAAGGACAATTGAAGTGGATAAGGCATTATGATCACACCCTTAGTTAGCCCTCCCATCTTTATGGGAATCTAAACCTAGATCGTCCACAAGCATTTATTTATTTATTTATTTATTTATTTATTTATTTAAAGATTTTATTTGTTTATTTGACAGAGAGAGAGATCACAAGTAGGCAGAGAGGCAGGCAGAGAGAGGGGGGGGAAGCAGGCTCCCTGCTGAGCAGAGAGCCCAATGGGAGGCTCGGGGGCTCGATCCCAGGACTCTGAGATCGAGGACTCTGCCTGAGCCAAAGGCAGAGGCTTTAACCCACTGAGCCACCCAGGTGCCCCTACAAGCATTTATTTTTATGCAGCTTTTCCCCCTTTATTTGGAAAATAACACACATCCACTGTAGAAGACTAAAAATACAGAAAAAATGATGAATCCAGGGATCACAGGAGATGGGTATATTTTGGCTCTGCATTGGTAATAGTTCCTGTTCAATTATCTTCAGTGTCATTTTGCCTTTATGAGACTCACCCCTCAATTTGTCCATCCCTTTTAGTTTGACTTCTTGAATCAGAGCCCTATTTAAAAATGACTTTTTTATGCCTAAAGACCATTTCCAGGAATAGGTCTGTATTAACTAAGTCAAATCTGGCTTGGTTGAGGAAATGTTCACTCTACAGGGATTTTAAGTTCGATACTTTGCAGAAAAAAATGTCCTCCTTTAAGCTGTAACTGTCCTCACTACCATGTCATGCTGCACAGGTGTGTGTCCTGCTGAGTTTATTTTGTACGTGATCATGTGCATGAAGCAGAAGACAGGGCTGGGGTTGAGTGCGGGCAAAGCACATTTCATATAGGGGCTATTGATATATTTATCTTTTCCTTCCTAAACTAAGTGGTGAGCCCTCAAAGGCAGAAGCAATGTCTTTCATTGTCTTTCATTTTTCCTTAGCACTTAGTAGGGTTTAGCATAAACAGGAGATGCTTAATAAAACCAACTTTGGAGCTTACACATGAGTTTTAGTTTGATCTCCTAGGGCTGGTAGAGAACATCAGAGGCAAGTACTTTTATTTTTAAGTTTTTATTTAAATTCCAGTTAACACCATGTAGTATTAATTTCAGGTGCACCATACAGCAATTCAACCCTTCCATACATTACTCAGGGCTCATCACAACACAAGTGGCCCCCTTAATCGAGGCCAGCGCTCTTAGATTGCTCACGTTGTCCAGGTGTCCTTGTTGGGGTTAAAGTGCATCCGGGAAATTGTTAGTCTTAACTCTGTTGGTATTTTAGGGTCAATTTAAGGGGATCTATTCAAACCAGCTACACACGGACACGTGTTTTAGGTACTCTAATACAAGAGAGCTGAATTTAAAACTATCGAGAAAGAAAAAAAAAAGGTGGTAAGTTACTCAGTTGATAATTAAAGCAAATAAACCAAATATCTAATTAAACAGATTGTCAAATTCCACTGTATGTGCTTGATGAAGAGTAGATGAAAGTACATGCTAACCCATGGCACAGTCCCTAAAATCAAGCCGAAGAGATTTAATGTGATCCTAAATTAAGTTATCAGCAAATACTTGTGTTTGCCGAGGTAAAGAGTTGTGACCTCTACCGGGGTATATTTACTTAATGGGAGAAAATTCTTTAGAATTAGAATTCTAAAATATGGAACAAAATTTCCCATTAAAGTAAAAACAAACAAACAAACAAACTTCACTTTTCTGATAAGTGACACAGGATGAAGATATAAAAAGAATACTGCTTGCCTGGGTGGCTTAGTCGGTTGATCGGTCAAGTGTCTTACTCTCGTTTTCAGATCAGGTCATGATCTCAAGGTGGTGAGATGGAGCCCTGAGTGGGGTTCTGTACTCAGTGGGGAGTCTGCTTGTCCTACTCCCTCTGTCTCTGCCCCTTCCCCACCACCTCTCACGCACTCAAAATGAATAATATCTGTAAAAAAAAAAAAAAAAAAAAACAAAAACCCAAAAAGCAAAAAACCACCAAACTGCTTACCAAGTAAGTGTATTGACCACTGTGTTCTGAAAAAGATGCCCAGATGCACACGGGGTCTTAACGCTGCCTGGTGCCATAATGGCTGGGAGTGGGGAAATGACACCTGTGTAGACCCAGTGCTGTCAGAATGACGGATATGAATATTTGACAAAGAACTTGCCGGCACAGATGGCTTCTAGGCAGTAGCTTTCTCACTTGATAACCTGACAGATTGTCCATGAGTCGCAACTTGAAAAACAGACTGCCCTGAATCCTAGTGAGGACACTTGGACCTTGTCTCTTACTTTTTACCTGCTATGTGGCTGTAATTTCTTTGGGCGTCCATTTGCTGTCCATGTCAGGAAAGATGGGTGTAAATGATACCACGCATCTCTTCCGGCTTTCAGTGCTCATTTTTTGTTATTGGTTGTAGTCATGTTTTTTAAAATATATCTTAATGCTATGATTTTAAATACAACAAGTTCAAATGCTGCCTTTAATTATCCATTTTTGTTTAAACGGAAAATGGGAGGAAAAACAAAATTTAGATTAAATGCCATACACTTAGAAAAAAAGTTTATCTCCATTTTGTAAGCATAGAAGATCAATACATAAATTATATATTGTTTTAGACCTATATTTTAATCTCCTTAAATACTGATAAGTAGTCATGTGCTGTTTTATATTATATACATCTTAAATGTTGATCCAAAATGTGTATTTGAGATTACCTACCTGCTACAGTAAGTAGAAATCTTTTGTGTTACTAAGTTATTAGAATGTTGTAATTAGTCCATTTTTGCTAGTTTCTACAAATAATGCAAGCAATGACAGAAATATTTCTGCCTTTTAGAGTCTTATTTATAATGCTGCAGCAGAAGTATACGATTAATACGTGAAAGGAAGTAACCTGCTATGTTACTTTACGTCTCTGGGGAAACACCATTAATGTATGTTTGGTCTGTTTGGCAGAATCAAATGTATGTGGAAGCGATGCAGAAACCTGCGACTGTGTAGAACTGACCTCTCCCTCTTCCTTCCAGAGTCCTTTGCTTTGGTCAAATCTTCTGCAGTCATTGCTGCATGGAAATATAACTTAGCAATGAGGACAGTTGAGTCCTTGGAAAATCACCTTTCTTCTTTTTTGAACTTAATCATAGACAGCTCTTGGTCTGGTAGCCACTGCTTTCTAGTAAAAATGCTCTCTCCCTCTCCACCCCCATCAGCTATTATATACTTAACCAGTGATGGCATTAAAGAAATGCGAAACAGGTTAGAATAAATTAAGGGGCGGGGAAAGAATTTCTGATATACACTGAGAAGACCACAAACATTTGGGTCGGGCTGGCTGTGTGATTGTGGTTTGAGAGGCACCAGCCTCTGAGGGACCTCCATGAGGTGTGTGAGCAGACATGCTCAGGCTCGGGCTGTGGAGAAGTGACATGTTTCAGAGTTGTATTTTAGACGCTGAAATTCTGCTTACGACCCCTGAAATTCTGAACTCATTTCCTTAACTTTGTCTTTGCATTCAGAGCTGAGTTAGGCCAACTTCCATTGCTGCAGTTTTATTTCCAAGTGTGAATAAAGCAGGAAGTTCTTTAATAAAGCATTCTTCTTCTTCTTTCTTCTCTCCTTCTCCTCTTTTTTATTTGTTTTAATAAATGATTTTTATTATAGAAGTAAACCTGGTGATTCACAGACCTGTACCCCTGGGGATAAAAATATATGTTTATAAAAAATAAAAAATTAAAAAAAAAAAAAAAAGAAGTAAGATTTTGTAATTTTAGGAAAATTAGAAATTACATGTGAACAAAAAGAAAAAACTATGATCACATGACCTGAGATTACTGTTTATTGAATTTCTGTCCTATTTTCTTATAGCTGTTTTCCCTTAATAATTGTGTCTCTGCATATTCATATAAAACGGACATCATGATGCACTTCATTTGGTAGAAAAAGCATTCTCCTTGGGACTAGCATAAGCAAACTGAATTTTATACATTCAGGTATATGGAGGCAAGTGACACGTTGAAGTACTTTTTACAAATGTATTTGGCTCATTCATAGGCTTATGTGAAAAAATCATCTTCTGTTTGATAGTTTTTGAATAGAAAATGAATGAAAAGCCTGCTCAGCAGAACAATTTCAGATAAAATTCTCAATTCAGTTTTCGACTCTTTGCCTGTACTTGTGGGGCTTTTGAAAGTGGTTAACATTAATTGGAACTTCCTTTAAATTCTTTAATTAGTTCAAGAAGAAGGAAGGTCTGTGAATTACTTTGTAGATCATTTCTGTCATTGACGCTATCAGAGAGTAGTTGACAATTTTTCAAATGGGCTTTTACTTCAGGCTTGGAGTGGCAGAGAAAACTGGTTGGAGGCACCTGCCTCGAGCTCACTTGGAAGCTCTTGGTGGTGTTAGCTTGTCTCCTAGCACCATGTTGACCTTGCCACTCCCTCACTATGTGCAGGCTCTGAGAAATGTCTAAACGGGAGAACTAAGGCTTAGCCATGTGGGATCTCTGGAATGAGGCTTAACATCGAAACCTCCTCACCCTGTGAAATACCAACGTATTTCCACCCCAGCTTCACCTTCCACACCAGGCTTTCGGTGAGGGGTCAGGCTGAGGAGGCATTTGCTCACTGTTAAGGTCTAATATCACAGGCTCATATCAAATTTGTTCATTAAACTTGCCAAGGCTCCAACTCCTAACGGGGACTCCTGAGAGCAGTAATGGGAAGGTGCTGTTAGACTGGGGTCAGATGATTCGTGGTCTACATATAAACGAAGTTTCACCCCTTCACTTGTTTGTAAATGCAGTCTGCAAGCCTGTTGTTTCCCATCACCTCTGCAGATCTAGCTTGGCTTCCTGATTAGGAGCCTAGGGGTGTTGATGAAGCTCAGGTATAGTTGATATGTTATATGTTGTGAATGAAATTGAGTGCCATTGTCCGTAGTAACTGCCTTGACGAGATGATGACCGGTACACAGAACCGTGTAGGTCTTGTAGTCTACGGAAATAGCTTCCTGGGGGTTGGATGGTGGTGATTTCCACCTGCAGTCCTCATGTGGGTGCAGGTAAAGATAGAGAACAGTTTCCGTTTTTTAAGTGCTTGTGCCTATGCTGAAAAAGTAATCTATAGTTTTATAGAAGTTTCCTTTTTTCTTTGTAGATATAATACTTTGCCAAGCAGAAGAACCCTGAAGAATTCAAGATTAGTGAGTAAGAAAGATGATGTACATGTCTGTATCATGTGTTTACGTGCCATCATGAATTACCAGGTATGTTTGTGTTCTGAGTCTTTAAAAATCCAAATTCGTCAAAATCAGATCTTGTCCTCTTTGGTTTCTCAGTATTGTTTCTATTTGAAGTAAATATCATGATTTAATGTGATTTTACTAAAAAAGGAAGGGTCTGGATCATTTTAATGCTCAAGACTTAACTCAGTGCCTGTGTATTTTAATTAGCATTTATATTTTGTGGTATATTTAGAGGGAAGATGTTTTCCTCCTTCAGTCATAAACTTGTTTAGATTATTGGGTAAATGTTTGTGACCATTAAAGACCGAGTAAGCTGCTGGTTGTAGGCAATACTGGAACAACTTTAGAAAATTAGGATTGAATAGACTCTTACACGGGTCAGTGGTTCTCTCAAAGAGTTAAATGATAAAAAGGTGAGAAGCTGTAATTACTGTATGTTGGACTTAGTGGTTCTTTTTTTTATATTTTTAAACAATTTTATTAAGAGAGAGAGCTCGAGTGCACAAGCAGAGAGGGTGGGCAGAGGGAGAGGGAGAAAGCAGACTCCTTGCTGTGGGCAAGGCGCCTGACTCGGGGCTCAATCCCATGACCCCAAGGTTATGACCTAAGCTGAAGGCAGACACTTAACTGACTGAGCCATCCAGGTGCCCCTGGACCTACTGGTTCTTAATCTTTATAAGAAGCACCTGGAGGATTCTTCTTCAAAGGGCAGATTCCTCTAGGTGTCTTTGATACAAGTGATCCCCTTCATAATGGGGACAGAAGACAGCTTAACGTGTGGGTTGTATTAACTCGAACAACAAGTCAAAGTTGGAGCCTGGAGTATCAAGGGTGAACTGACAGGGTCCAAGTTAGATAAGGGGAGCCAGGGGTAAGAATTGGAAAACCTAATTCAAATATAAAATAGGATTTGGTATCTATGGATAGGGATGCTGAAGCTGGGTCCAAGCAGAAGTGGAAAATAAATGCATAGGTAGTGAGGGTCAGTATTAGAATTCAAACCCAACATAAAGAGTGCTGAATTGAATTTGAGAATGTGAATGCACATTTTATTTTTTCTCTCAATCAATATTTTTTGAGCATGGCCAGATAGACCCTGTTCTAGGTAAAGGGAATACGGCATTACAGAAATAAACAAATACCCCAGGGAACTTACTTTCTAATGCGGGGAGACAGCTGATAAATAACTTGAGAAAACATACAGGGTTCCAGATAATAATGATGATGAAATGAAACAAAGGCTAATACTTATCAAAAACAACAAACAACAAAAACAAAAACAAAAAAAAACTTCACAAAAAACCCAAAGAACAAAACACAGAGAGTGTTTCCTAATAGGACCAGTACTTTTAAGTTTAAGCCTATTAACTTAATTTAAAGCTCCTAACAGTCCTATGAGGTTGGTAATGTTACTCTCCCCATTTTACTGATGAGGAAACTGAGACCGGGAGAAGTTAGGTAATTTGCCCAGGATCATGTAGTCAGGAAGGGGTAGAGTCAGATTTAAATCCAAGAAGGACCAGCTCCAGAGAATTGTTACCAATACTATAGAAAAGCTACCCAAGAAGTAGGAATAGGAATTGATGATCATGTGTGTTCAATTTTAAATAGGCCAGCCCAGGGCAGTGTCATGGAGAATTAGCAATTTGTCATAGTAGCAATTTTAATGAGGGAACAAGGTAAGAGGTTTTAGGGAAAGAAGATTCTGAGTAGAAAAAGGGGTGAGTGCAAAGGCCGTGGGGCAGAAATAAGTCTGCTGTGTTCGGAGTGTGGGAAGGACGCCAGGCTGGCTGGATCGGCCTAAGAAGGAGAGCAGTAGGAGATGAATCCGAAGTTGACACGGGGTCCTGACTGTGTGTGGCTTTAACAACCAGTGAAAGGATTTTGGCATTATTGTGACTGGAAAGCTATCAAACAGTTTGGAGGAGAAACATGACATGATCTGACCCTTGATTTTAACATGACCATTCTAGCTTCTGTGTTTAGGATTGACCTTGGGGGGCAAAGGCAAAAGGAGGTAGACTTTTTAGGAGGCTGCTGCATTGATTTAGGTGGATGTTGATGGTGGTATGGGGCCAGGATAGTAGGGGTAGAGATGATGAGAGGTGACCAGATTCTGGTTTTGTTTTGACGGTAAAGGCAACGACATTAGCTACGTGGTGAGAAGTGGAGGGTGGCCCCAAGGTATTTGTCTTGGGCCCCTGTCAGATGGAGTTGCTGCCTACTAAGACAGGGAAGGCTACACAATGGGCAGATTTTGGAGACAATATAAAGAGTGAAATTTTAGGGGTGTTACTTTCAAAATGTCTGTAGTCATCGAAACAGAGTTTTTAAGTCAGTGGTGAGATATGCCTGTCTGGAATTCAGAACAGAGGTCTAGGAGATGTACATTTGGAAATTAATAGTAGTATATAAAGCCAGGGGAGTGCTTGAGAGCAGCAGGGGTCACTAGACAAGCAAAGAGGTCCAAAATAGGAACACTGGGCACTCTGTTGAAATGTCAGAGAGCTGAGGAAAAACTAGCTAGAGAGACTGAGAAGTAGCCAGGGAGGGAGGCAGGCACCAAGCACAGGAAGTGTTTCAAGGAGAAGAGCATGGTCAGCTGGGACAGTGCCGCTGCTAAGTCCTGTAAGATGACAAGTGAGAGTTGGCCGTGGGCTTACAGAGTGTGGGTCATTGGAGGTCCTGGCATGAACAGTTTCAGTGGAGAGAGATGGGATGAAATGCCTGATTAAAGGGATTGCAAGAGACAGTGGGAGGAAGAGAGTCTAGGCCGTGAGTGCTTGGAGTTTTGCTGTAGAGGTTAGCGGAGATAAAGGGCAGTAGCTGAACACAGGTTGAAGGTCAAGAGAGATTTTGCCATTGTGGCTACTGTTTCATTTGGGTGCATTTGCATCATGTTTTTATGCTAATGAATCAGAGAGGGAGAAGTAACAATGAGGCATGGGAGAATTGCTGGAGTATAGGAAATGTTCTGGGTCTGGTGAGAGGGAACGGAATCAAGTAGAGAGAATGGCCTTGGATTACAGCCCAGGAAAGTTTTTCAGGAAGAGGTGAGTGAGGATGAAAACTCTGGAAACCGTGGGTGGATTGATGAAGGGGTGCGAGCTTTTAGGAATTTTTTTTTTCCTATTTGCTTATATTTTCTCAGTATAATTAGGAAAAAGGTCATGAACTGTGAGGTTGGAGGAGAAGGAATAATTCCTCAAGTCAGCGGAATCAAAAGTGATCCTGGAACTTGTTACTTCATTGAACTTACACATCTCAGAACAAGGCAGGTCTTCCTGGGCTCTGGTCCCGAGTGCCATATTTCCCAGGGAGGCTACTAGAAACAATGGTTGTCAACCCGGGCTACACAGGAAAGTCAGCTTAAAAATTCAGATGCCACAGGGAAATACAAATCAAAACCACAGTGAGATACCACCTCACACCAGTCAAAATGGCTAAAAGTAACAAGTCAGGAAATGACATGCTGGCGAGGATGGGGAGCAAGAGGAACCCTCCTACACTGTTGGTGGGAATGCAAGCTGGTGCAACCACTCTGGAAAACAGCATGGAGGTTCCTCAGAAAGTTGAAAATAGAGCTACCCTATAATCCAGCAATTGCACTAGTGGGTATTTACCCTAAAGATACAAATGTAGTGATCCAAAAGGGCACGTACACCTGAATGTTTATAGCAGCAATGTCCACAATACCCAAACTGTGGAAAGAACCTAGATGTCCATCAACAGATGAATGGATAAAGAAGATGTGGTGTATATATATACAACGGAATACTATGCAGCCATCAAAAGAAACGAAATCTTGCCATTTGCAATGACATGAACTAGAGGGTATTATGCTTAGCGAAATAAGTCAATTGGAGAAAGACAACTATCATATGATCTCCCTGATATGAGGAAGTTGAGAAGCAACATGGAGGGTTGGGGGGTTGGAAAAGAATAAATGAAACAAGATGGGATCGGGAGGGAGACAAACCATAAGAGACTCTTAATCTCACAAAACAAACTGAGGGTTGCCAGGGGAGGGGGGTAGGCAGAGGGTAGTGGGGTTATGGACATTGAGGAGGTTATATGCTATGGTGAGTGCTGTGAAGTGTGTAAACCTGGTGATTCACAGACCTGTACCCCTGAGGCTAATAATACATTATATGTTAATTTTTAAAAAGTTAAAAAAAAAGATTTAAAAAAATTAAAAATAAAATTCAGTTGCCAGGGTCTCATCCTTGAGATTGGCAGTGAGTTAACCTGGGGTGTATCCTGGAAAATCAGTGTTGTGTTTTGTTTAGTCTTCCACATGATTTTGATAAGCGGCCAGATTGAGAATCACTGGACTAGAGCCTTTGCACTATTTTAATAAAGAGAAATGCATAAAGAGCGAGAATCTGGTTTCTTGATAGTATCATGATTGCTAGAATTTTTCATAGAGAAATATGTTCAGGCACTAGAGACATAAATGGATTTATGACGGTATAAATTATATTAGGTAGAATCTTTGTTTTTTTTTTTTTTTTTTTAAATGAACATGGATAGTCCCCTAAGTTGACTCCTAATGCTTTGTTTTTTTTTTCCCCCCCAGTATGGTTTCAACATGGTCATGTCTCATCCACATGCTGTCAATGAGATCGCACTGAGCTTGAACAACAAGAATCCAAGGTAAGCTTACTTTGTTTTTTTTCAAGTGTAAATAAATCTAACTAGAGGAAGAATAGAGCCAGTCAACACTTAGTCAACTTAGAGTTGGGACACTTCCAAGTGCACCTCTTTGAATTAAGGTTGCCAGCGGACTCCTTGGCTATGTAGAATTTTCTTCTCAGCTGAGTTACAGTTTTACATGTGGTGGAGTTGAGTAGCTGGCGACAACCTCCTCACTGTTCTCTTCCAGCTTCCACTTCTTTCGAGGCCTGGTTCTTGGCATCCTCGCAAATTTTACCAAATTGAGTAGAGAGCATGAGTTTGCCAGGTGGTTAGAACTGGGGCCAGGAAAGTCTTCAATCAGACTCAGCAATACCACTGGCTGCTGAAAGCTAACTACAGCTATAACTAATATCCCTTGTCTGCGCTTCACTCGCAAACCTTCACATACGTCGTTATGACCAAATAACAAAAGAAACACAAAACAAAAATTGCTGTGTATGTTGATGGCTTGTTCTGTTCACTTGACTCTAAAGGCCATTGCCGTATTCTTCGCATCACAGATCATCTCTAGAAGCCGGTCTTAATCAGTTTATTTTAGTTATTGTAATGGGTTTTCCATTCTGGTGAGGGATTCTGCATTTCACACATGTTACTCCCTTTCCCCAGATACATCTGTATAGACCGTGCATCTGAAAACTTGTTAATGCAACTAAAAAATCTGATCACGAATGAGAACCTTTCTGATGCGGAATGAAATGAAAAATTTATAAATTTTGAATATTATTTCAAACTTCCTCTGATGATAGTTTTTGCAAGTTGGTGATCACTTTCTTCACTTACTAAAAAGTCTGGGAAGTCATGCTTCTTTGTCCCTGCCTTCCACTACAGGGAAGTTGTTACTCATTTTTCTTAGGATAATTGACATTGTGAATTATCAGGCTGGTCTTCATATAGAGGTTGGCCATAGTTTTTTTTTTTTTTAGGGAAAAAAAAATACTGAAGCGATCTTATTATGAAAAAACAATGCTGTTCTTGAGGTCATATTGAAAACGTAGACTATATTGCTAAGGGTTTCCTTATAAAAATATTTCAGATAAGGTTTTATTTTCTTTTTTCAAGTCAGAAAATATTCTTGTATTAACAATGCTATAATCCAGCCCCTCTCAGATCTCCTGCATATGAAGAAGTGGTGACAGAGACTTGCTTTGTCATAGGGGAACTTTATGGTACCATCTACAAATTGCAGATTTGAAATGGAGGACGCTAATTTCAGTAGATTTTGAACTTTTAGGGCAAATGTTATTTCTCTGACTTTAAAGCCAGGAAAAATATTTAGCCAGTGGGTCCTTTTCCTGAACATTCCCAAGTTCCCAGGTGTCTAGCTTATCAATAAAACTTTTTCATACATATTGTACTGAGTCACCCACTGGTAGAAATGAAAGACTAATCTTCCCAGAATTGATTTTCATTAGTGAGTTATTTATAATTTTGAGAGTGGGAAACTTTCCTTCTAAATTTGCTACCTCAGATAAATCGCACACATAGATGTTAGTAGAGGTTTAAAAATGTACTTTCATATAAATATACCTTAGTAAAAGTTTAAAAAACATATATGAATTAATATTTTATTAATTAATAATTATTAATAATTATTAATTAATAATTATTAATTAATAATCCCTCTCTGAAGGAGGGAGCAGCTGACTCATTGTGTTACTTTCACTGATTTTTTTTTTTTTTTGCTTGTTTCTTCTTGCTTCGACAGAACAAAAGCCCTTGTCTTAGAACTGTTGGCAGCTGTTTGTCTTGTCAGAGGCGGGCATGAAATCATTTTATCAGCATTTGACAACTTTAAGGAGGTAGGATCCTTTGTAGTTCGCTCAAACAAACCTCTCTGGAAGTCTTTGAACAGAATGATTTACCTTTTCTGTGTGTGTTTTATTATTGGGAAATAACTGACTTCAGTTTCAGGTGTACAACGTAAGGACTTGCTATTTGCATGTCTTGTGAAATGGTCACCACAATAAGCCCAATTAATATCTGTGGTTGACCTTTTTATGTCTTCTGAGGCCTCAAGGGTTTAACAGTTGATTTCCTAAGACGTCACTGTGGGAGAAGTAATGAACTTAGTCTAAATATCTTAAAGGGATGCTTTAAGCTTCCTTGGGTGTCTTGTTTCCAAGAAAAGTTAAAAACTATTTGCAGGATCCATTTCCTTTGTAGAACGTGGAATTGCCAGTTTGAAAATGGTTTGCAAACATGTTTTGTTAAATGTCTGAGGTTTTCATTATGGTGATACTTGATTACCCTCCGTGTACATTTTAGGAACTCTTTGATCATAGTTATTTCCCCCAAATCTTTTGTATTATCATTGCTCTGCTGGACTCCACACACACACACACCAAAAACCCTCTCAGTTAAATACAGACACTGATTTCAGCAGTTGGTAGTCTTAACGAGGCAATCCTGTCCTAGACAAACAGTAAACCAGTGGACATGTGTGGTTGAAAATGAAAACTGAAATGACTACAAAGAAAGAATGACATGCAGATTATATGATACTAAGGATGGTGGCCCAAAGTATCAAGACATCATGACTGGAATAACCCCTCATTTCCCTGAGTGGTAGCGTGCAGGGTCACGTGGCCATGAAGAGCACCTGTTTGCTCCCCTACCATGGGCCTAACATTTAAGGCTCCTTTGCGCTGGGGTGTTATAAAAGTCAATAAAGGCACTTGGATCTCAGGCTTTCGTAGGGCCGTCAGCCAAGTTGTGCTTTCTCCTGGTGACCCTGTTAGGTTTCAGAAGCTTCTGGATTCGAATACAGATCTCAGAGGGTCTTCCAGACTTTCTCTCATCTTTCTTGGGAGCCTCTGGAGTAAGAACCCAGCTAGTATTTGTCAACAACCTCCTGTACGATGGGCGCCATGCCAAGTACACCCATGAAATCGTGAGAATATGTGAGACAAGTATTCATGTCTACATGTTCTGGAAGAATAAACTGAAATTCCAGATACCTGGTTGGCCCATGGCCTATAGCCAGAGAAGTGGCAGAGCGAGGACCAGATTTTGGTGCTCTTGATCGCCAACTCCCGTTTTAGGTGGCATTTGGGCTCAGCTGTGCGTAAACCTCTTGGGGAAATACCGAATTAGATAGGACCTCAGAGCCATTTCCCCCATCCTACACCTTTCATTGGACTTACTGCACCAGTGGCCAAGGTACTAGCGAGTGACCCATGATTGCACATGTGGACTAGAAAGCTCCAAAGAGGTCATCAGGCAGGAGGACCCTTTCATTTGTATTGTTTCCCTCCTTTCAGTCACTGCTTTAAGATTCTGATATGCATTTTGTTAATGCCAGCCATGGACAGAATCAAATATTGCCTTTTTACCCATTCAGCCTCAGGGATAGTAAAAAAATATCCAGGTTCCAAGAGTATGAGGAATAATGGTATATCTTTAAACTCATACTTTGTCTTAAAAAAAAAAAAAACCCACAGAGGCTTTAGAGAGAAGAAATGTATGAATGCTTGTCTGTGGATATTTTGCATAAAACATATTAGTACATAAAGTTCACATTTACAAATAAGATGTGTTTGGGTGTATGGATGGGTGTATAGGAAAGTGAAACAGCTCACAAAGCTACTCTAACTCCCAAATCTTTATCATTTGATCATATTATCACATGTCTAATTCCTTCCACATTGGAAACACTTACTCTACCTTATCAGTGACCCTTGTTATAACATAAGCAATATCACAACAAGCATCTGATGATATTGCGGGTCAGATTATGTCCTCAAATTATAATTGTGTGCAATCAATCAGGAATCATTAAAACCAGTAAATTCATAAGATGGATGTTAATCTTATGTCCTTTTAGGTAAAACCGAATGTCTTTCTTATGCATGATCATACTTGCAGAACTGAGTTTCAGTGACCTGGTATCAGAATTGTATACAGTTTATCTGTTGAGGACATAGTGGGTGCTTAGTTGGAAAAAAGTAATCTTACGAAATCTAATGGCTAAGTAGCAGTGCAAACTAAATTAATTTTGACTTTGAATTTTTAAACCTTAACTAACAAATCTGCCTTACTTCTGTTACTTCATTACTTATGAGTGATGAGGTTTAAGATCTGATTCTCCTTGGACGGGCACTGGTGTCTTAGAGAAACAATGCCACGTAGGAGAAGGGACAAGAGAGGGTTCTGTGTGTGCTCCTGGCGTGCATTGACCTCGAGGTGCGGAATCCGTGTAAACAGACCAAGCAAAGGGATTACTCTAATAGCTGTGTGAACGAGGAGAGGGCAGGAGCATGCCCCTGAGAAACTTGATTGATTCTTACAGATAGGTCAAAAGAGCATCAACCCATTTATCTGTTCAATTTTAGCGTGAAAAGGAATTACTTTATGTTGATCCTTTTTTTTAAAAATGCCATTGTCATCCCAGAGTGTCTTAAATTTCTTTTTCTCTTTTCCCCCATTTTATGAGAAGCAACTTTTTTTCTTATACATCATAGTGAAGAGTGTGTTCTTTAATCATTTAAGGAAAAATGTCAGTGAAATCTTCTGGGTTTAGGGAGATTTGGGAGCCAGCTGCTCCTGATAAGGAAAAGTTATACTTAGGACCTCAGATGCTTGTGCATATAGGGTTTGGGTGAGAGTGATATGTTTTGGGCCATTCATGGCAGAGAGAAGACCATACCACGTACCAGGATTCCAGCAAGTATGGCCAACAGACACTTCGCCTTCAAGAAGATTGTAAAGCTTCTTATCCCTTTTAGTAAGTTGGGATTCCATTTGTCTCCTTAAGAAAGATGGTGGGAGCATCCTAATTTTCGCTGAGGGGACTACTGATGGAGAGTGGTTGTGGGGTTCGACATTAGACAGCAGTATCTTGTCTTACAAATAAAGTAATAGGCATTAGTCAGACTCTTTGGGCTTTGATCGTTGTGAAAGCACGGCCATGCACACTGTTGCAATGTGGCACCAGATGCTAAAGGGAGGCTTAAAGACCCTGCATCTTAAGGATGTAGCAGGTTGTTTTCCTCCTCTGTTTCTTCTTCTTCCCCTTCTTCTTTTTTATTTTTTAATTAAAAAAAAGTTTTTAGAAGATTTTATTTATTTATTTGACAGAAAGATCAAAAGTTGGCAGCGAGGCAGGCAGAGAAAAGCAGGCAGACAAAGCGGGGGAAGCAGGTGGTGCTCGATCCCAGGACCCTGAGATCATGACCTGAGCCAAAGAGCCACCCAGGCGCCCCTTCTTCTTCTTTTTTAAAGATTTTATTTTTATTTATTTGACAGAGAGAGACAGTGAGAAAGGGAATACAAGCTGGAGGAGTGGGAGAGGGGGAAGCACGTTTCCCTCCGAGCAGTGAGCCTGATGCGGGGCAATGTGGGGCTCCATCCCAGGACCCTGGCATCATGACCTGAGCCGAAGGCAGAGCCACCCAGGCGCCCCCCCCCTCTGCTTCTAGAGCCAGCAAATCCCTTCTGTCCTACTTGACTACCACTAATTAATTCAAATGTAAATTACAGGAAGGTGTCTCTTCACTTTTGATAGACTGTTATATATGATTCCTTAAATTTCTCATTATCCAGTTAGTTTTCAAAATCTTAAGTTTGGTTTTCTGTGTTTTTGCCACAAATTTTGTCACATATCCTCATAATAACTGGAGTACATACCTTAGGAAAATAGGGAGCGCTTCCAGTTTAATGATATCTGAGGGCAGGAAGAATATTAACCCAAGGCTTTGCTTTAGGTGGGTGTTGAGGTTGGGACCAAGCCTGGTGTCCTTGAGGAAGCACATATGTTACATTAATATATTTGATGATAGGGCACCTGGGTGGCTCAGTTGGTTAAGTGACTGCCTTCATCTCAGGTCATGATCCCAGAGTCCTGGGATCGAGTCCCACATCAGGCTTCCAGCTCCATGGGGAGTCTGCTTCTCCCTCTGACCTCCCCTCTCATACTCTCTCACTCTGTCTCTCTTTCTCTCAAATAAATAAATAATCTTAAAAAATATATCTACATCTATCTATATATATATATTTGATGATAAATGAGTTCTTAAACCAGGTGTGGTTTGTGACATGCCTGAAAATTTGAGTGTGGTGAGTAAAGACCAAACCATTTAGTCAACCATGATGCTCCTTGAATTTTTTTCTCTTAAAGAAATTTTTTTTTCCCCCTAAATAAGGGGAATTAACACATCTGCTTTTGGTGTTGAAACCTCTCCTCATAAAAATTTATGATCCTGAATTGAGGATCAGGGTGAGAACAAGGAGTCATCTGTTTTTTGCTTATTGGCGAATTTTGCTATGTGGAGGGATGTATTACCATTTTGCCTAAATCAATACTTTCTTAGTTGTATAGACAACTTAGTTGTCTATACAACTAAGAAAGTATTGACATATATTGCTATCAATATATGTTTTTGAACATTTGGCCTCCCCAACAGGAAAAAATACATTTGGAAGCAAAGGTCGTTCTCTTGGTGTTTGCAGTAGTTCAGGTTTTGTCTGTGAGAAGCAGAAAGCAACTCTAACATACAGAAGAAAGGGTTCATTGGAAAGATGTTGAGAAATGCAAAGGGTTGACAAGGAGCCTAGAGAAACAGGCCTGGAAAATGAGCAGGCTTTCCTCAAATGTGTCTAGACTCTCAGGCCGTGTCCCCTTGAAGCTTAGCCACCATAAATACGACTCGAGGTTCTGATCGTGCTTTTTCTTCTCTCCCAAATGACATGGACCATAGCTAGCCATCAGCTGGGTCATCAGAGTAGGCTTACGGGTTAAGGACATGAACCAGCCCCCACTAATTTAGAGTTAAAGACACGATTTAATCTACTTTCCCTTAAGAACCTGGAGGTCTTCCACCTAGACCTTGCTCTCTTCAACTTTTCCCAGTCTTCCTCCTGTTTTTCTGTTCTGTTCTTTGGTACATCTGACAATATTCAATCCTTTGGTATAACTGCATTTAAGAAAGTGTCTGCAAGAAGGTGGTGGGGTTATGGACATTGGGGAAGTTATGTGCTATGGTGAGTGCTGTGAAGTATGTAAACCTGGCAATTTATAGACCTGTACCCCTGGGGCTAATAATACATTATATGTTAATTAAAAAAATAAATGAATAAATTAAAAAAAAGAATGTGTCTGCAAGAGTCTGGCAAAGAAATGCTCCCATTTGAAATGAGAGGGGAAGAGGCTGAGGCCTGTCGGCTCTGTGGTGGAATGGCCTGCTCTGATAGTTGTGATCAAACTCTCCGAGGGCTTTGAGCTCCCCGCTCCCCGAGGCTGCTGGGCGGTGCACCTGGAATTCATCAGGATTCCAGAATGATTATAACTGTCTTCTCATCTGCTTCCAAAATGACAGCATCTGGCCTTAACAAATAAGCCTGAGGCCCGAGTTTGGTTCTTCAAGGCCCGCCTCCTTCCCAGGGCCGCCCTTCCAGTGTGGAGCGGCGGGGCCTTGTGGAATGAGTCACTCAAGGCCACCAGCACTCCTGTATGCAGCACTCTTGGCAGTAGTCATTAGTTTTTTTTGCCGTTTTCTAGAAGGCTTCCTCAGAAAGCTGATGTGGTTTAGCTACCGGGCACCCGAAAGCACTCGTGCTACACATTATTAAGTTGATTTAAGAAAGCCTGTCAAGTTTTATTTACAGTGGGCCAAATTGGGCAGGAAGGAGAGCAGACATTTTGGTGTGCTTCCAGCGTCCTTGGAGTTTAATCCCATCTAATCTAACCTCTCAGACGTTTGAGGGTGTAGGATTATAAGTCCAGCACAAGACCCTCCAGATGACTCCTTCATTGCTAAAAATTTTCAACATGGTGGGAAGGGTACTTTTTTTTTTTTGGTCTCTCCCTGAACTATAAGCAATGTATTTTCTCAGATCTCAGACTGTGGGAGCTACAGTTTGACCGCATGTGTGTATTTCACGGTGTGAGGCCAGAATTACACTAATCTGATTGCCTGCACCTCCTCTTTGGCCAGACTGTCTTGTCAGTGATCAAGAAACAGAGTCCCCACAATTATTATTATTATTTTTGGACTCTTCATTAACGGTTGCAGTTACTGCTTGTGTACAGTAAATGACCTCAGACATAGTCTTACTGTGCTCATGGGTTCTGGGATCAGGAGGTCAGGACGGGCATGGCAGGGATGACCGTCCCTGCTCCCTCATACCCGGGGTCTCCTCAGCGAAGATCCCAGCAACTAGGGGCAGGAGTTCTTTTGGAGGCTTCTCTTCACTCAAATATCTAGCTCTGGGCTATGATGACTTAAGGGCTGAGCATAGTGGAGCCTACCAAATGGGGTGCCTCCATGTAGAAGTCCACGTGGCTGGCGCCGGTCATGGGGTGAGGAGACCTGGTTTCTAAGGGTCTAGGACGGAGCATCCGGAGATCAGGGATTTAAAGTGACAGATGTCACAGTCTATCTCCTGAGCTAGTGTCAGAGGTCATCAGTGTCATTTCTGCTGCATGCTGTTGGTTATAAGTGAGTCACCAAGGCCAACACAGATGCCCAGGGGTATCAAAGACTTTACTTCTCCATGGTGGACTGTGAGGGTGATATCATGGGAGAGCGTGTCAGGTGGGAGATACTGCTGTGCTCATTTCTGGAAAATAAAATCCACCTCCATAACTTTTTGAGAATTACCAGTATATCTCTGGTGGTTCCTCTTCTGTTTTCTCTCTTGTCTTCTCTCAACCCAGTACTTCGGTTTGCCTCAGGACTGAAAGCTTTGTAAACTTCTTCACTGGTGTTAAAAAGGATGGCTGCCACTTTTGGGACGCCTGGGTGGCTCAGTGGGTTAAGCCGCTGCCTTCGGCTCAGGTCATTATCTCAGGGTCCTGGGATCAAGCCCCGCATCAGGCTCTCTGCTCAGCAGGGAGCCTGCTTCCTCCTCTCTGCCTGCCTCTCTGCCTACTTGTGATCTCTCTGTCAAATAAATAAATAAATAAATCTTTTTTTAAAAGAAAGAAAGAAAGAAAGAAAGGAAGGATGACTGCCACTTCTTTCAAACCAGTTTGGCAAATGGTATTTTGGGAGCCTTTCTAGAAGAGAAAGGAGCCATTTATGTAATATTTCTGAGCTGCTGGTAACGAACTAGTTATTTCATTATCATCTCTGTCTTCATCATCTTGTAAGGAACTGAAGGCTGGTCTCCTATTGGTCATTAGGGGGTGAGTCATGCTAACTTACCGGAAAAATTTTCATGAATATTTGAGTGCCCCTTTGTGTCAGAAATATTGATAAACACTGGCAATAAGAAAGTGAGCAAGACATAGGCCTTACCCTTAAGAAGGAGCATCCGAATCTGGTTAAGGAAACAAATATTGAGACAGTTAAGCTATTAGGCTTTATGAAGTTAAATGTCAGATGCTTTATAAGAGGAGTAACTGCTAACCAAGAGGAGGTAGAGGCAGGTACATGGGGAGGCTTCCTATAGGAAGGGGTGCCTGAGCTGAATTTAGGATGAGTAAGAGTTTCCCAGGTATAAAAGTTTCTTATTAGTGCTGTAATAAATTGTCCTAAACTTGCGGTTTATTACATATTATCCTACTGTTCTGTTGGTAGCATGTGTAAAACAGTCTGTAGAGGCATTCTCTCAAGGAATCCATTTCCTTGTCCTTTCAGTTTCTAGAAGCTGCATACCATTTTTGGTTCCTTGGCTCTCCTGACTCTGAGCCTTTGGCCTCCTTCCTCTAGTGACCATTGTGGTTCTGTGAGGTCCACCGGGAAAATCCAGGATAATCGTCCCATCTCAAGATCCTTATCTTAATCATACCTGCAGAGTCCCTTTCACTTGGAAGGTAACTAGTCCCCAGTGCTGAGGATTAGGACAGGGACATTTTTGTGGAGGCGGTTCTTTGGCTCCCCACACCAGGTAAAGGTGGTCCTTTATACAAAGAAGGTGGCATCCTAGTAAAGCTTCAAGGGCCCTAGTTACTGTAGTTTACTGTACCCTCCATTTTTTTTTTTTTTTGTAAAGTAAGGTTTTTTTGTTTGTTTAAAGATTTTATTTATTTATTTGACAGAGAGAGATCACAAGCAGGCAGAGAGGCAGGCAGAGAGAGAGGGAGTAGGAGGCTCCCTGTTGAGTAGAGAGCCCGATGCAGGACTCGATCCCAGGACCCTGAGATCATGACCTGAGCCGAAGGCAGAGGCTTAACCCAC
>NC_081559.1:50053512-50160418 GCF_022355385.1 Mustela nigripes
TTATTCTCTGTCATTTGGTCTTCTGTATCACTAATTCTTTCTTCTGCCTCATTTATCCTAGCAGTGAGAGCCTCCATTTTTGATTGCACCTCACTGATTGGTTTTTTGATTTCAACTTGTTTAGATTTTAGTTCTTTTATTTCTCCAGAAAGGGCTTTTATATCTCCTGAGAGGGTTTCTCTAATATCTTCCATGCCTTTTTCGAGCCCGGCTAGAACCTTAAGAATTGTCATTCTGAACTCTAGATCTGACATATTACCAATGTCTGTATTGATTAGGTCCCTAGCCTTTGGTATTGCCTCTTGTTCTTTTTTTTGTGGTGAATTTTTCTGCCTTGTCATTTTGTCCAGATAAGAGTATATGAAAGAGCAAGTAAAATACTAAAAGTGTGGCAACAACCCCAAGACAATATGGTTTAACCAAATCAGAAGAGATCCCAAATCGTGAGGGGGAAGAAAGGGGATAAAAAGAGGTTTAAAAAGAAAGAAAGAGAAAAAAAAAAAGAAAAAAGAAAAAAAAAGAAAATAATTTAAAAAAGGAAAACAAATAAAGAAAAATATAAAAAGGAAAAAATATATATTAGATAAACTAGTTAAAAAACGTTAAAAAAGAAAAAGGTAAAAGTTTAAAAAAATTTTAGCAGAAGAAGAGAAAAAAGAGTGAAAAAGAAAAAAATTAAATTAACTGCAAGACTAAAAAAATCACAGAGGAAAAAAAAAAAAAGAAAAGAAAAGAAGAAAATATTACAGGGAGAAAGCCATGAGTTCCGTGCTTTGCTTTCTCTTCCTCTGGAATTCTACTGCTCTCCTTGGTATTGAAACCGCACTCCTTGGTAGGTGAACTTGGTCTTGGCTGGATTTCTTCTTGATCTTCTGGGGGAGGGGCCTGTTGTAGTGATTCTCAAGTGTCTTTGCCCCAGGCGGAATTACACCGCCCTTACCAGGGTTCCGGAGGACGGGAATACAAATGGCGGCCTCCTGGTCTCCGGCGCGGAGGAGCCGAGAGCCCAGGGCCCCACTCCTCAGTGCGCCCTCAGAGAACAGCGCCCAGTCACTCCCGTCTGCCTGACCTCCGGCCGAGCTCCGAGCTCACCGAGCCTGCGACCGGTTCAAGGTAACACCGAGCTGCGAGCTTACTGTCGGCTCTGTCTCTGTAGCCAGCTTTCCCGTTCCAATACCCGCAAGCTCTGCGACACTCAGACACCCCCGATCCTTCTGTGACCCGCGTGGGCTTCGCCCTGATTTAGCCTCTGGAGCGATGTCCCTCAGCGGAACAGAGTTTTAAAAGTCCTGATTTTGCGCTCCGTTGCTCCGCCGCTTGCCGGGAGCCGGCCCCTCCCCCCGGGGTCTATCTTCCCGTCGCTTTGGATTCACTTCTCCGCCGGTACTACCTTTCAGAAAGTGGTTGTTTTTCTGTTTCCAGAATTGCTGTTCTTCTTCTCTTCGATCTGCGGATGGATTTTCAGGTGTTTGCAATCTTTAGATAAGCTATCTAGCTGATCTCCGGCTAGCTGAAGTAGTCTCAGCCTGCTACTTCTCCGCCATCTTGACTCCTCTCCCAATAAATAAAATCTTTTAAGAAAAAAAAGATAAAGAGAAAATAAATATTCTTTGGAACTTTTAGAGAGTTTTTGGGTAAATATGCTTCTTATCATGGAGAAAAAAAATCATAAGATCAAGAGTTTGACAGAAAATAAAAAGACATGATTTTTGTCCCACAAAAGTTTCTATTGCATTTAGAAAGACGGGGTTGACTTTAATAGGTATTTGGGTAAGGTCTTAATGTATGTTAAGGTAAACAATAAGAGGACAGTAATTCAGAATGTTAAGAATGATGCTTATATTTTTTAAATTCCCTATTATAACTTAAACTGGTTTTAGGTTTTATTGCCAGTGTAAACGCTTACTGATTTCATTTGAAATTTAAATACTTGTGAAACTTAAGCACATTAAAACAGTTTATCTGGGCTCTGTAGTCAGTACATAAGGGCTTTGTTTGGTTGGTTTCTTTTAAGCTAACAAACAGTCGTCTTCAGAAAGAAAACACGAGTAAAATTCTATAAACACCAGTCAGTAGATTATATCATGTGTACAAAAAAGGCATGTATAAATACAGACATGGAGAGGCTACCATCTATTGTTTGCTGAGTGCCAATAGGCTGCTATAAATTACTTTAATTCTAAGATCCACACTATGAAGTAGGAATAAAGAAAAAGGGGTTTTTAGAGTAGGTAGGCCCTGGCATACTTTAGTAAATGGCAGCCGTGGGATTTTTACTCAGATCCATTGAGCAGAAGGCTCATAGTCAACCTTCTGTAACATGTTGTCACATACCAAACGCTTTCTGCATGTGTTCCTGCAATGCCCTCAGCTTTCTACTACAAAGCCAACCTAATTGGAACAGTTACAGATTGGATAGTTTAATGGAGTGTTTTTAGTGACTAGTAAAATTCAGGACAAACTGGACTATTTGTACAGGGCCTGAAAAAAGAGGATGGGTCTTGAGCAGGATTATAAAGGAGGCAGACATTTATTTGGTGGGTGGAAGGCGTTCTGGGAACAGAAGGAGAGAATGGCACGAGGTCCGTCCTGGAGCAGGGTAAGGGATGAATGTGCTGTGTGGCAAGGGAACATGTCTGGCCGGGGTCCATGATCCAGAAGAAAGCATGGCAGGGTGCAGGCATGGTTAAGAATCTGAGGACGTAACCGTGGAGGGATCTGAAGCCTGTGGTAGAATCTCAACTGGAAGATAAAGGAGCAGGGAAAAGAAAAAGGGGATGAGAAGCATCCAAAGTTACAAAGCACTCTACGGTTTATAAAGTGGTTTTATATCTATTCTATACGATTCTGTGGAAATCTGTGAAAGGGAATTTTATGGAATTTTTTTTTTAAGATTGTATTTATTTATTTGACAGAGAGAGATTACAAGTAGGCAGAGAGGCAGGCAGAGAGGAGGAAACAGGCTCCCCGCTGAGCAGAGCGCCCGATGCGGGGCTCGATCCCAGGACCCTGGGATCATGACCTGAGCCCAAGGCAGAGGCTTAACCCACTGAACCACCCAGGCTCCTCTACAGAATTCTGATAAATCTTCAAGAGTATGCATGAAGTACCTAACAGGGGAGATGCTAGAGTTTCGAAAGCAGGTGGTTCAGGTGGTAAGTCACTGGGCCCCGGACCAAGTTTGTGGTCATGGCAATGGAGAGGAAGCCTCAAAAGCAGCAGGAGACAGGATAATGCAGTGAATTTGGGGATGGATATAAGAGGAGAATAAAATCTATTCAAGTGATATACATTTAATTAAGAAAGTAGTACAGCCACAATAAACAGGTATCTGGGCTTTTTTTCCCCCTTCTTTCTAGTGAATTAGCTGAGCTATGTTTTTATTAAATTCATTCTCTTTGTGATGGTTAAATGTCTGTTAGATTCTTAGTTCTGAACCAAAGATGATGAATGAGAGAAAAGGTAAACAGAGGTATTGGGGAGTGTGTGTGTGTGCGTGTGTGTGTATGTGTGTATGTGTAATCCAAATAGAGAAGGGGATTGTAACTAAGGAGATGAACTCCACATGGTGCTAGCCTAGAGGAGTAAGGAGGCCAGGATAGAATGGTCTGGAAAGATGCTCAGACCAACACAGAGGATGGAGGACAGTCAAGAGGGTGAGAATACCGGGTCCGTCTGGTGTCTTATGGTGCAAGTTCCTGATTTCGGTGATAAGTTACTCACATGGTCTCTGTCCCCCTTCAAATTCTACATTTTCATATTTCTATATAAAATTTGGTCTCTACGTTCTTATGTATGTAATACATATTACGCATATATGTTCAGGTGTTTCCATCTGAGAAGGTTAAGTGCTTCTTGTACTGAAGATAGGAAAACAAGGTACCCAGATAATCACATGATGGGTACCAACATTTACAAACACGAACAAAACATAGCCTCTCCAAGGGCAGTTGGTAGGATAGACACAAACTTACCAAAAAGATAGAGCTCTGTGATTTTAGACCACCTTGTGATGTTAGTCCCTTGTTCCCTTTACAACCGCCTGGCAATGGCGGCATCATTTTCCAAACCCAAGTGTCATTAAAAAAAAAATCCGCAGCGTGTCAAAGGAGCTTGCTGCTTCTCTAACCAGAAAGTGAGCTGGGTGTGTTGGGGGCCACATTGGTCCCTGCTGCTTGTAAGGGCGTGTGTGGGAAAGCATCACCGGTTCGAGCTGTGTTTGAGAGACTGCGCTTCCGAGTCATGATTCAGGCTTTTCATTTCCCAGCTCCTCCGTCGTACCTGGACTCCGTCTTCTTGTTGTGGTCTAGCGGCCGTTCTTTATTCCTTTTGCCTAGTGGTGCGTGTGGCTCTTGCCCAGGTCTTTCATTCCTTAGAGCCATCTGCCAAGGATATGTAGTCATGCTTGGTTTTCATTCATAGCAATCAACTGACACACACTCGGTAGAAGAAAGTGGCCCAGCGAGTGGTTCCTGATGATGATCCAACAATCGCCGTCAGTCAGCCTTCATCACGAAGTTGAGCTCTCTGACGGAGTTTTCCCCCTCAGGCCTGCGTCACTGGAGAGTGGAAATGGCCAATTACAGTAACTTGAGCTATCGCTCTGTTTTGTTTCAGCAGTTCGGTTTTGGCTGTGGAAAATGAGGGTTCCTTTCCCCACCAATAAATGTACCAGTATACCACTAAGAACAGCACTGAATTTTCCATTTTGAAGTATTTTCCAGGAATAGACATAAGGCTTGGAAGTAGCATATTCCATGTGGTAGTTGTCCAGGACATGTTTAGTGCATTGTTAAGATAATCCTCTTCTTGTTCCTTGTGTGTTCTTGGTTGTTTGATATTTTAGCGTGTTGTCTGTTCTAGGGCAAATCTCTTTACTTAGGTAGATTCACTGAGAATGACTGTCCCTGAACTTTGGGGAACGCCTGTCCTGTAGGCCATGTGGGAGAGATCTGTTTCTTTATCTCTTTTCTGTTCTTGCTTGGAATCCAACATTCACTTGGCTTTGGGAGAAGAATATCTAGCCTTGTAATGAGCCTCCCTGTGACAGAGGACAGAGACAACAGAGAATGGTCAGGGATCCACGGCTGTCTAACCTGGTGAATGCCAGGGATTGTACCTGTCCCTGTGTAACATAATTGAAGGGACGTCTTTTTTTTTTTTTTTGTCTTTGTTTTTCATTAATCTTCATGTTTTTCCTACCTTGTAAACTGGTGGCAGGTTTCCAAGGAGACCTGTCCTGTCCAAATGATGTGACTTCATCTTCGTGGAGAGATGGCAGATGTAGTTGTTCTTTGTGTGGTGTGACCAATTCCCTGACAGTCTTGGGAGACCTTGTCTTATTAGAAATCCATTTATTTCCTTCTGCAAGTTTTGGGTTTTGAGAATTCATCATCTTTATAGAAATAAAAAAACTATTCTCTAGTAGTATAATCTTCTAGTTCTTACATTTTTGGTTTTTACATTCTTAAAAATTATGAAGAATTCCCCCACCAATTTTTTGTTTATGCAGGTTATGGATTGATATTTACCCCATTAGAAATGAAAGCAAAATTTTGATACTTATTTCATTAAAAATAACATAATAGGCTCATTACATGTGAGTGTTAACTTTTTCTGTAAAAAAAAAAATTTCTCAAAACTTAAAAGTCAGGGGTGCCTGGGTGGCTCAGTGGGTTAAAGCCTCTGCGTTCAGCTCAGGTCATGATGCCAGGGTCCTGGGATCCAGCCCCACATTGGGTTCTCTGCTCAGTGGGGAGCCTGCTTCCCCCACCCCTGCCTGCCTCTCTGCCTACTTGTGATCTCTGTCTGTCAAATAAATAAATAAAATCTTTAAAAAGAAAAAAACACCTTAAAATCAGTGACAGTAGTGGCTGTTTTAGTCATTTTGGGCTCCCATAACAAAATGCTGTATACTGAATGGCTTAAAACAACAGAAATTTATTTCCTCACAGTTAAGGAGGCTGAAAAGTCTTCATGCTGGCATGGTTGGGCTCTGGTAGAGTCCCTGTCTGGCTTGCAGATGGCTGCTTTCTTGCTGTATCCTCAGATGGTTTTTCCTAAGGGTGTATGTGTGTATATGTGTGTATGTGTGTATATGTGTGTGTAGAGGTCTCGCCTTCTCTTCTAAGGCCATCAGTGTCATTGGATTAGGGGTTCACCCTTATGACCTCATTTAACCCTACTAACCTCCTAAAAACCCCATTTCCAAATACAGTTGAATCAAGGGGAAGGCTTTGATATGTGAATGTTGTGGTGACACATTTCCGCCCATAATAGTGGCATTACTTTATATTTTTATGCATCTTTTGGAGTCTAGCTTAATAGAAGATAGTTGTATGCTCCTATCTGCCTCTGCATTCAGTCACTTGTGTTTTTTTGATTGACGTTGAAGAAAACAAATACACAGATGGAAAAAAATATTTTAATAGCATGTTTAGGTAACAGTGGATATTCGTTTTTGAAACTACACAAACACTGAACAGGTAGTAGCTTATGAGTTGTTTTGCAGAGTAGAACCAGAAACTGTATTAAATGAACTTCTGATACTCTGTTAGTTTAAAATTTGTCTGTCTTTTACCTTGAGTGAATGCATAGTTGTGTAATAATATAGAGTAGCTAGTTGGAAAATATCAATTCACTGAATTATCTGGATCTTCTAAATATTGACACATTTCATCATGCAGTATTTTTTAAAAATCACATTATCACCACCAATTTCATTAGAAAAATCTTTAAATATTGGAAAAGTTATCAAACTCATGGTGAATCTAAGTTTTCCAAAATTCTCATTTTTGCTTGAAAGCTCAATTTTTATCATTGGAAACAAATATTGTCAGTTTCCTTCATCCATTTTCAAGAAAATTACTGCCAAGTTTTTAAGTCTGAATAACTGTGGTTTGTTAGTTATTCTTTCAAATAAGGACGAAAAAAGATGGCTAGGTCAGCTTGCAAGTAGAATAATCCTAGAAATGCTTTTCCTCAAGACACCTGTTTTTTAATAAGTAGCAGAAGTGCTTTATGCAGGCTTCTCATTTCATCGTGGAGAATATTAAAAGGGTGTATACTCATTGGTCAAGATTTAATACAATTAATACTTTTTACTGGATCGTCAAGGTTTTTTGAAGTTTTAAATTGTAATTGAAGTTTTAAATTTAAATTTAAATTGGAGTATTATAATAGTTTCAGGTGTACAGTACAGTGATAGAGCAATTTCTTACATTATCTGTGCTCATCACAGTATGTGATATGTACTCTTAATTCCCATCCCCTAATTCACCTGTCCCTCTATCTACCTCCCCTCTGGGAACCATCAGTGTGTTCTCTATAGTTAAATCTGTTTCTTGGTTTCTCTCTTTTTTTCCTCTGTTTTGTTTCTTAAATTCCACATTATGCTTGAAATCACACGATATTTGTTTCTCTCTCACTGACTTCTTTTGCTTAGCATAATACTCTTTAGTTCTGTGTTGTTGCAGATGGCAAGATTTCATTCTTTTTAATGGCTGAATAATACTTCATTGTGTGTGTACACACACACACACACACACACACACACACACACACACCCCTACATCTTCTTCATCCATCTATGGATGGATACCTGGACTGCTTCCACAATTTGGCTATTGTAAATAATGCTGCAATAAACATGGGGGTGCATGTATGCTGAATTAGTGTTTTTGTATTTTTTGGGTAAATACCCAGTAGTGCAATTGCTGGGTCATAGGGTAGCTCTATTTTCAACTTTTTGAGGAACCTCCACACTGTTTTCTGCAGTGGATGCACCAGTTTGCATTCCCACCAACAGTGCACAAGGGTTCCTTTTTTCCCACATCCTTGTCAATACTTGTTGTTTCTTCTCTTTCTGATTTTCTCTGACAGGTGTGAGATGATATCTTCTTGTGATTTTGATTTGCCTTTCCCTGATGATGAGTGATGTTGAGTGTCTTCTCATGTGTCTGTTGGCCATCTGGATGTCTTCTTTGAAGAAATGTCTATTCATATCTTCTGCTCATTTTTAATAGGATTATGTGTTTTTTTGGCTATTGAGTTATATCAGTTTATGTATATATATATATATATATATAAATGTATTTATATATATAAATATATATTTTTTAAATTTAGTCATGTTTTCTTTTCTTTCTTTTTAAAAAAGATTTTATTTATTTATTTGACAGTGAGAATTCCCAAGTAGGCAGAGAGGCAGGCAGAGGGAGAGGGGGAAGCAGGCTCTCTGCTAAGCAGAGAGCCCGATGGGGGGCTCGATCCCAGGACCCTGAGATCATGACCTGAGCTGAAGGCAGATGCTTAACCCACTGAATCACCCAGGCGCCCCTTTATATATTTGAATACCAAGTCTTTATGAGATACACCCTTTTATCAAGGGTATTCTTAAGTGAAATTGGCTTTTTTTTTTTTTAAACTGAGACTCTCTTGAGTACACTGATTACTGGAATACTTGGTGCCACTGCCTTGAGTCATGCCAAGGCAGCAGTGGTTTTCTTTACCCACTATTGCTTTTGTACTACCAGTGCGAATGTCTACTCAGTGAAAAAGGCAAGTAACACCTTAGCGTCATTATAAAAATAGTTTTGACCTTACAGATACTGTGAAAGAGGCTCAGAGACACTTGGTGTTCAAGAACCATGTTTAAAGAACTGCTTCCCAAATGCACAGTCGGCTGTCTCATTGGGCTAGGTGGAAGTGGTTCCAGGTTGCTCAGAGAGTGAGGTCTTCCTGATGAAGACCCAAGACTGGGGTAGAGCCCAGAAGAAAGTGAAGATGTGGAATGAGAGGAGGACGCAGCTGTGGATAAACCTCAGGCCTTTGCCTGTTTGTGGACTGAGGCTTTTGATCTAGCCAATGAAGAGTTCTTAGCTTCAAGGGCTCTAAATTCATAGCACACCCTTGCTAGATTTAAACTGACTTGTGATTTATGCATGAAGAGAGATGGATTGACATCTGTCTCCTGAGCAGGGCCCAGGATCTGTGGTGAAAATGCCACAGGATTTAAACAACTCGTGCCATGTGTTGTTGCTACAATGCAGTGAACATACGACCACTACAAGTGTGTCACTGTGTCCCCTCCCTTGTGTGGCTTGACCAAACCAGGTATGCTCAAAGGATGAATCTATGAGAAGTGAATGAAGTACAGTGTTAGGCCTTCTGCTTTGGAGGGGTCTGATGGGTAAGTCATCCCAGAGATGACTCAGGGCCTTATCTCCTCACTTAGTCCTCAGAAAGTCGTCTTGCACTGCAGTGTATTTTGGTCTTCCTCTTTTAGGAACAGAAGCCTTGAAAGATTCCGTATGAGTTCTTGCTGATGACCAAGAGATGTGTCTTGTATTAAAGCCAGAAAGAGTCAAGTCAGACATTGGGGATATTTCTGAAAGATGTCATTTATGAAGAATTACATTGTGGAGCCTTACTGTTGTGCATTTAGTGAAGGTCATCTTTTTTTTTAGGGGAGTGATTAAAAATGCATTTCTCATTTAAGGTGTGGTGTTTCAACACGTTATTCTTAGGGGGTTTTGCTAGCCCTTTGCTTCTATGTCAGGATTCTTTACTCAGTACAGCAAAATACATACATGAAAAGTAAGAGTCATCTGGCTGTTCCGTGTGGTTGCTGCCAAAACATCTGGATGTTTGGAAACATCTGGAAAAGCAACTGAAGTTTTCACCAAGGTGATCAGCATGATGTGGATGAAACCCCTGGCTCATAATCATATGATTTACCAGTTCAACATCGATAGAAGTGTTCTACTAACTCATGAAGAAGGAGGGTTGAATAGTTCTTAGAATCTTAGAATACATTCAGTTGTTTAGCGTTCAGTCATTTTCAGTGAAGTGAGAGAGAGAAGGCCGTTGGGTTTCAGAATGCTTCAGTTCAGCAAACATTTCCGCCCTTAAATGCCTGGACACATGAGAGCCAACAGTAGGTCCGAGTGGTCTGCTTCCGTCCCAGCAGCCACTGGGGAACCAGTGGATGAAATGTCTGGTTCCTGTAGGAGAATGAGTGCACAGACCCCTGCGAGCACACGATGGCCCAGCAGAGTGGCTTTGTCTTCTTTTGGTCAGGGCATAATGGTGTCAGACAGTCCTCAGGCTGCTGGTGCTCCCAGTGGAAGGTAAAGAAATGCTCTTCACCTAGAACTAACTATGAAATAGCTGTTTACTTCATGCGGCCCTGAGAAAGAAAATGGAACTTTTGTTCCCGGGCAGCCCCCCCAAGAAGGGCCGTCTAATCAGTCATAATAGACTGTGCCTCTTGAAAACGGTGCCTTCCTGCAGGGAGCCCTACGGATCACAGGGGCCTATTGTGAGAAGAGAAAAAGAAAGTATTGAAGCAGGCACCCGGCAACAGGGCAAGGAGGAAACACTTAAGCGAGGGGCCTTTAATTTTTATATAACTAACCCAGAAGCATATTTTATAGCCACCTCATAAGAGTCAGGCTTCATTCTGGCTGCAGACTTTGTGTGGTGCCCTCGGAGCCATTGCTGGGGAAGCCAAAGACAGTCATTGACCTTGAAGGGGGACGGAGAGGTGGCTGAAGGCCGGCCGTCTGTTGTTCATTTCAACATCTGGCTAGCAAGGAGACTCTTTATTACAGGCTTTTGTAAAACCCTCTTTCCTCCACCAGGAGCCTTGAGGGAAATCATCCCCTCGCCCCTGCTCACCCTCAGAGACCCGGTAAACCGCTGCCTCTGTTAAATCCGGGCCGCAGATGTAGCCGCATGGCTCGGGACACTGTTCAGAAATGTCTTTGACAGATGTTGGAGAACGGAGTGGAGTTTTTTTTTTGGCAGGAGCTATGCTCTCGCTTCAGTTCTCCCTGAAGTGGAAATGTCTCCCGCTTGCCCCAGGTGTGGCCCGTTTTCATCTGGGCAGAGAAGGTCTGATCAGCTTTGTAAGCACAGGGGAGACCGACGCCGGGAGAACACGCTTGGGCCCTTAGGTGCGGGTCCCCGGGCTTGCTGTGGCCGAGGGCATCTCTCTCCGTTTGGTTTGTGTCGAGTTTCCAGGCTGGTCAGTTTGGGAATATCTGGTTATATTACCATGCCTACGTTAGAATTTTAGAACTTTTAAGTATCAAGTGAGGGGTTTCCCCCCCCCCCCCCAAACTTCAATGAAACTTTTTTCAGTGAGATTTTACCAGGCAACTCAGTAAAACAGAGTTGGGTAAATGAGCACAGAAGTCCCAGGATCCTTTCCTATTTGTGTTTTTCCTTCCTCTCCCAAGCTCCCCACCTTTGGAGACTCCTTCTCCTCCCCTTCTTCTGTAATGCTTATGGCTTCCTAAAAGAAGCCTTGAAAACAAGCGGTATAACTTGAGGCTCTTTTTTTTTAAACCTTTTTTTTTTTTTAAAGTGTTCCAAGATTGTTTATGCATCACCCCCAGTGCTCCATGCAAAACGTGCCCTCCCCAATCCCCCCCCCAGGTTCCCCCAAACCGCACCCCCCCCCCCCAGACCTTCAGTTTGTTTCTCACAGTCCACAGTCTCTCAGGGTTCTTCTCCCCCTCCCATTTCCCCCAACTCACTTCTCCTCTCCGTCTCCCAATGTCCTCCATGTCGTTCCTTTTGTACCACAAGTAAATGAGACCATATGGTAATTGACTCTCTCTGCTTAACTTATTCCACTCAGCATAATCTCCTCCGGTCCTGTCCATGTTGATAGAAAAGTTGGGTATTCATCCTTTCTAATACTCCATTGTATATATGGACCATATCTTCTTTATCCATTCATCTATTGAAGATCACTTGGCTCTTTCCACAGTTTGGCAACTATTGCCATTGCTGCTATGAATATTGGGGTAGAGATGGCCCTTCTTTTCACTACATCTGTATCTTTGGGGTAAATACCCAGTAGTGCAATTGCAGGGTCATAGGGTAGCTCTATTTTTAATTTCTTAAGGAATCTCCACACTGTTTTCCAAAGAAGTTGCATCAACTTGCATTCCCACCCACAGTGTAAGAGGGTTCCCCTTTCTTCATATCCTCCCTTACACTTGTTGTTTACTGTCTTGTTAATTATGGCCATTCTGATTGGTGTAAGGTGATAACTTAAGGCTCTTAAACTAATGAATGTGAAAACTCAAGTCTGGAGATCCCAGAGACAGCCATGTCATCCAGGCTAACAGCAGGGTAGTGGCAGGGCTATGACCTATAAGGCGGGTTTTCTGGTCCCATTTGGTCCTGTTTCTGCCCTCATACCCCTTTACCCCCATCAGTGTTTGAGCTGCAAGATACAAAGAGGTGTGGACATCAGGCAGGACCTCAGGGATGGGTGGGTGGTCCAGGATCCCAGCCTGAGCCCTTCTGCTTTAGACGGTGTCTGTCAGGGCCAGTGCATTTATTTACATGACACTGATTTATAAATGAAGATGCCTCTGAAGTTTTCCTACAGAGTACATGGCTTTCCAGAGCATATATACTTTTATTTTCTGGCAGCCCTGGCTGTTAGTAGTGGAAGCCTAATTCCTTTCAGATTGTTCCATGTCCAGAAGCCTCCTCGACGGTCTACCCTGCTTGGCCTTTCTGGAGCTGCTTTTTCTTAAATTTGCTTCATACCCCACCTGCTTCATTGGCTCCTTGGCACTCCTTGGATCGAGGAACCCGGTGTTAAAGCTAGTGGGGGAATGGGAATCAATACCACTGATGATGTGAAAGGCAAGAAATGATCTATCTCAGTTGCCATGAAACAGTTTTTTTTTTACTTTAAAGTTTTCCGATCATGTATTGTCTGGCCTTCGTCGGCAGATGGAAGTTGTGTGCAGGAACATATAACAGTCGGCAACGCATACAAGCAGATACACTCCTGGCTTTTATATGTTTTGATGAAGTCCTTGAGGGTGTCCCCACGAAGGCCTGTCATTGTGTGAGTTCTGAGCATAACTGAGCAGCGGTGTCTTGTTCCTTTCATCCTCACCATTTTCTGAAGCCAGGTCAGTTTCAAAGGGGAGAAGAGGTACGTTCAGCCATGGCTGTTCTGTTTGAACCAAGTGTGTGGGGTGGTCCAGATGTGAGCGGTATGAGCAGAGACTGCTTTCCTTTGATGCTGAACACAACTTTACCGGCCTCCCCCAGACATATCTCCCCATTTCCTGTGGGATTACAGTATATGCTTGTTTAAAGATTGCTCAAGTAATGTAGAAACAAATGTGAATTTGGTTTGCATGCTTCCTTTCCTTCAGCAGAAATAAAGGGGTAGGGGGAGGGCTGGCCTCTGGAGTCCCTGCTGTTCTTATGGAACAGTGTCAGAAAATGCGGTCCTGAACTCGTTAGTTGAGATCGACGGCAGAGCTGTGCACTGAAACCTTTACCGAGAGGGACATGGTAGAGCTGACAGGGGAGGCCCTTCTGGTTCTCAGAGTGGGTGAGGGGAGCGGTCAGCCAGATCATCCTTTCAGAGTCTCCCAAAACTGCCGTCTCTGTTGGCAACATGTCATCTTGTGCATTTGGATTCTTCTCACCAAGTGCATCACAGCTGTAAATTGGAAGATATTGAAGTATTATTTTTAACTATTAAAGGTATTTCTCTGTTTCTTAACACAGATGTTCTTAGCAGGGATTTGTCTGTTGAGGGGATGCCCTCTAAAGAAATGCATGTATTCAAAGCTTTTCTTAATGTCCATTTCAATCCTGTCTGTCAGGGTGGTATGTGATTTTTGGGATCTTTACCCAGCTTGAAATTAATCTAATACTGCTTGTTCTAGATTTGATGCTTTCTTTTCTTTTCTTTTTTAAACAGGCTGTGAATAGTTGGTTTTCTTGCTGCCCACAAATGCTTTCCTCAGCCATATAAATTGCCTTTTTTCTAATGCCTTGCACACAACTTCTGATTATTTGGGAGTTCCCTTATTATTGATTGTACCTCTGCAGGGCAGTGGGTTAATTCCTGCTGCATTCTCTTGACACTCAGTTCTGGTAACTGGAGACTTAATGGTCTAGTTATCTGGTTTATAATTGGTAGTCAGAAAGGCTGGGGTTGAGTCTGCTAGTCTATATTATTTAAGCTATGGTTTAGCAGCCATGAGTACTTGTTAAGACACAGATTCCTAGTTCCATTGTAGGGATTCTACACACTCACTCAGTGTGTCCTGATTTAGACACCAGGAATCTTCCATTTGTAGAAGTTCATGGAAGATTCTGGTGCAAGCACATCAAGTATGCACCCGGTGTAATGGCCGTGGTTTTTAATAGTAACATTTTTCATCTCTGTCGGTGTCTCAGATAATTCTGGAATGCTTTAAATTATTGTCTTAGGTCTATCTGCACATGCTCGGCTGTGCTGGAGAAGGAACACCAGCCAGGCTGGCTGCTGGAGACCTGGCTCTGGCCTCTCTATTGACCTTTTATCAAGTTACAGTTGTTTGCTCTGTCTAGGTTTCCGTCTCATTCATAAATCGGGGGCACCAGGTACCTTCAAGATTCTTGACATTCTTTCATTTGAAGGGTTTTACCCGCCTCCGAGTTGTACTCCACATTGCTGTTCGTTGATGGCTCCTGCTTCTTCTAGTTCTCTGGGTGCCTGACGGCTCAGCAGAACTTTAATCACTGCTTCAGGTAGCTGCTGGCTGTTCGCAGACCCAGGGCGGCTTCTATTCCTTTCTCCTGCCCCTACCAACCTCCCAGGATAGGTGGACGTAAACCATTCCCCTGGGAAACAACTGCTTACGTTAGGGTTTTCTCTTAAAATTCAGGTTGTAATTCTGACCCTTTCCATGTCCAGCCTTGGCAGTTTTCACCCACTGGGCTCTTGTTGCAGGCTAGGGACTTTTGTGCCTCTGGGCGGAAGATGTGGTTGCTGTCGTGCTCAGGGAACCGTGCTTGGAATGCCTCACCTCTGTGCCCCCCAACAAACCTTTTGCTTCCAGAAACTTGTTGCCTCTTCTCCAAGAAGGGCTATGGAGTTTCAGAATGGTCTGGGTTGCCTTTAAAATTGTGCATGTGCATGTCACCCAGCCCTGCCTAGTGCTCTTGAATCCAGCACTCCTGGGTGGGTTTGGACATGTGTGTTTTTTGAAAACTTGACTTTAAATGCTCCCTTTGGAGCCGCCTTCTCTTCCTCTGGACTGAGTTTTTACTATAATTATTTTTTGTTAAGGGAGGTGTAAATAAGTTTGGGGTTGTCATCAGAATACAGTAAAGTGTGATCTGTGTCTGTTGAGAAAATTAAGCTGCTTCAAGACCTCGGTGACCCTCCGAGACTGAAGGCTTAACACAGCACACAGCTGAGGCATAGGAACCATTGCTAAAGCCATAATCCTGGTGCCTGTCTGCTCTTCTTTCATCAGTGTGTCAGAGTGGGAAAGTCGTTCTTCCTTTCCTTAACGTGTATTTTCACGTGATTACTCATTTCTCCTTTTTTCAGTGTAATTCAGCAAAGATTATCGGGAACTTACAACATGGTAAGCATTGTTCTAGAAGCTGAAGATAAGAGTAGTGAACAAAAAAGACAAAATTGCCGTCTTCTTGAATCTTTCTCTTTATATATGTGTGTATATATATGTGGGATTTAACATAATGGAACTAAAGGGCTGCTGTATAGCACTATGAAATGTCATTTTAGGGAAATTCTTCAGGACCATCCTTTGTATTGCTAAGGTGACAAATAGAACTGGAAAATCGAGTCAAGCATGTGAAACCCAGATTAAATTCAAAATATTAAGACCAGAGACTGTGTCTTATCCACATTATACATAGCTCATGGGTATTGAGGTACATATTTTCTGAAGGCAAAAAGAATAATCCAGTGGGTTCCAAAAAAAGGTAGCCAAGGTCACTGGCAGAATTAAAGTTTATCCTTTGATTTGGGGACTAAGTCTCCAAAGAGTTCTTCTTTGTTACAAATCTTCCTTTGACTCTGTGTTTTTAACTCCTGTGTAGACCCAGATACTTTGGGGGTCCTGGAGTTTACAGTAATTTACCTGCCTCTTTAACCTGTTCAGTGAAAGCATTAATTTGAGGTGAATGTTTCAGGCCTAAGAGGTACTACTTCATAAATTACTACAAACTTCTGTACTTTCCTTGAATGGGTTAATATAGCTTCCCAAGTGTCTCCTCTAAGAGTAGGTACTTTATTTTATGGTGTCTACCTCTTTGTTGTGGCTTATGCACTAAAATTATTTGATTTAGATATAATAGGAATGTTTTCAATCTGCTTTCAAGGAATTTAAATGCTACATTGTTCAAATCTTTTAGCATGCCTATTTTAAAAGTGCTTTTGTAAAAAGGAAAATGAGGTATGGGGAGAAGGGGCTGTTTTTGTTTTTGTTTTTTTTTAAATCATAACATCTTGGGATTCTGAGTGTGGGCTAAAAAAACAATGGACTGCAAAGATAGCCAGTAAAAGAAAAACACATTTGATAGAGATATCAAGATATCAAGGGAACATTTAAAAGAAACCAAGGGCCTGGCTCAAGTTGGTACTTAAGAGTTAACTGACTTAGAAGAGAAGTGTGTGAGCGAGGCAATAAAAAGATATTCTGGAAATAATTATTAATGCTAAAATTCCTGCATCTCATTTTAGAATGCCTATGTTTGGAATTTCATATGCATGATGAAAATGTGTATTTCAGGTTTGTGGAGAAAAACAGCGCTTTGAGAAGTTGATGGAACATTTCAGGAATGAAGACAATAACATAGATTTTATGGTGAGTTATTCCAGTACTACGTTACATTCAATGACGTAAACTCCGTTTGTGTGCTTTTTTCCTAAATCCATTTATATTCCTATATTCTACATATGTGTGTATGTATGTGCTTATAAATGTTACAAAGGACAGAAAATTGAGTATAGTATGCTGTAGATTCAGTCTAGAGTGTTCCTCACACTCTGTAGTTTCCCCTTACAGGGGAAATTGGTATTAATTTCCAGTTTTATCCCTCATGTGCTGCATAGCAAATAAAGGGTGAAGCCGTGTGTTTGTGGAAAGGACATTCACTCCTGGTACAAATTCCTGCAATTGCCAGTTTTAGCTGTCAGTCAAGAAAGTAGAAAACCAAGAATCTTGACCATTTTGTCTTTTGCACACCCCAGCCCGTGACTTTCTCCAGACTACATTCTCAAAGATTAAAGCTCATTGGTTTGTAGAATTGAACTGTATGCCTCCCCCAAACTATTATACAGCAGTGATTTCCACCACTGCTCCCCGCCCCACCCCCCTTGATCTCTTTCCCGCTCTGGTAGCTGTGAGCATGTCCATATATCAGCATGGTAGTTCACGTGCAAGCACGCGTGGTTCAACAGCAGCTCTGTCCTCTGCAGGGATGAACAGCAAAAGGAGTGTGAGCACTGCTGAATTTTTAAACTTAAATCTTAATCTGGGGGTGAAGATGGACATATACCCTAGAGAATTTCCGAGACACACGACCCATGAGTGCACCCAGATCTGCAGGCTTTCTCTGACCCAATCCGGTTGACCCTGGGCGACTTCTGAGCCTAGGCGATCTCACAGGGCCTTCATCTCTCAGCTCACCTCCAGCTTGGAGCAGTTACCCGGCCAGTTCTTACCTTGTCCAGTCAGTTCAAACCTGTGTGGAGGGAGCCAGGCATGGTTTTATTCAACTTGGTTCAACAGCCATAAACCATGAAACATAGTTTTGCAGATTTCTAACCCTTTCATGTGAAAAACTTTTCTGGGTCCTTAAATTTTATGTGCATCCTAGCCCTCAACCCCTTCTAAATTCTATGAGAATGATGAGGTCCTTTTAGAGAAACTTTTCTGTTCCATCAAAGCTTGTTACTTGCTTTTTTTTTTTTTTTTTTAAAGGCAAACAATGTGAAACAAGGAGTACTTTCACATTGGCTTTTTAATTTTGTTGTTAGGAATTTCTGAAGTGCTGAAGGCCTGTGTTGGCACGAATGATAAGTACGTGAAGAATCCATACATGGCTCACTTTACCGGTTTTTTTCCTCTGCCTTCAGAGGGGCAACTTCTTTGTCCCTGAAAGCTGAGGTTGCAAACTGGAGGCTCCCACACCGAAGCCAACCTACAGGCTGGTGAGCTGGGTCTGACAGTGACGTCCTTCCATAAAAAATTTGGAAATGGTGCATAAAATACGGATTGCTGATTTTTTTTTTTTAAACTAAAAATTTCAGCTAACACAAAACCCCTGCGCTTGCAGAGTATCAGCTGCTGGAGCCAAGTTGCCCCTATTTTTAGTCTGAAGATCCCCTTGCCAGTTTGCCGTGGTCCACACCATTCCTTGCTGTGTTACACGTGGCCCACTTCAGTGATTATCATACCTTGGGGATCTCCCTGCCACTTGAGTTTCTGCTGAAATTACGATTATATAATCAAGTCCTTTAAAATGCCTTCACTGTTTACAAGGGAGAGTATTTCTTGCCATTATTTATATGTGCATGCAGTGAGGAAGCTAATTTAGGAGCTGCTGGAATATAGGTACTATGCTCAATTCCTCTGTCACTGAGCAGATAGTTGCCTCTCAGGCCTATCTTAAAACTCAACAGATACTCAGAAGAGAAATGGACAGATGCCAGGATTGAACCATATTTTCCTCCAGAAAATGAGGCTTTTCTTAAACTGGCCTTGGGAAGGCAGTTAAAATCGTACAACCTCCCAAACAACTTATTCCCCATAAAATATAAATTTTTCTAGCATAGCATAAGGCCTTTTCCTGTATTTTGTGTGTGTGTGTGTGTGGAAAAAAAGTCTAATGAAATCTTTAACTCATTTAACCACAGAATGTGAAGTCATTTTTTAGTAAATTGCAAGTCTTCTTATAACCTAGAGAGCTCACTGTCTTCCAGAGAGATCATCCAATGTATGACTTCCATTCAAAGGAGAATCTAACTCAATAGAAACAATTAAAAAAAAAAAAAAGATAAAAAAAACTGGGTTTGGAGGAGAATGGAAGAAGGCGGCTTTCAGAGTAACTGTGAATCTGTAGCCCTCACTCATTCTACCTCCTTGTTTTGTTCTTTTACCCATAGAGGGAAAACATTAGTAAGATATTTTCACCATAAATGTCACTGTTAAGGACAAAATAGGGCCCCTGGCTGACTCAGTTGGTAGAGCATGCAACTCTTGATCTTGGGGTTGTAAGATTGAGCCCCATGCTGGGGGTAGACATTACTGAAAAATAAAAATCATAAAAAAAAAAAGCAAAACAGATCTCCTGAACTTTGTTTTGTTCTTTTACCAAACCAGGAACTGGTTTTCTCTGTGGCAGGTCTCAGCGCCACTGATGCAGTCATGGAAAGAAAGCAGTAAATCCAAGGCTTTGTGGAGTGGAAACTGGTTGACTGTTTAAAATGGGAAGTTAGGTCAGAGATCGTGTTATGATCTTGTTGGTATAGTGGGGCCCATGGCAAAATTTCAGAAGTGATTAGCCTGTGGTACCACGATAGGTGATTTTCTAAATGTTGTTTTTTATAAAATTGTTCACATTTTCTATGATATGCCTTTAACATCTTACACAGTTTGTTGTATATACCCATAAGACTTTTTAAAAAAAAGTTTTACTGAGAAGTGAAGAACATAACATCTAACTTATCCCCCGAAAGGATATTTTTTGCATATTTGCAGGGTCATGCAGCCATGCCTGAGGTCTAAGTTAGAACATTTTGTCACGCCGGAAGGAATCCCTGTTAGTAGTTGCTGCCCATTCTCCTGTCCCCAGTCCTTGGCAGCTTCTAATCTACTCTATCTCCACGAACGTCCTGTTCTGGATGTTTAATAGGAATGGCATCATCACTCATGTGGTCTTTTTTTTTTAAATTTTTATTTATTTGACAGACAGAGATCACAAGTAGGAGGAGAGGCAGGCAGAGAGAGAGGGGGAAGCAGGCTCCCTGCTGAGCAGAGAGCCTGATGCGGGGCTCAATCCCAGGATCCTGAGATCATGACCTGAGCCGAAGACAGAGGCTTAATCCACTGAGCCACCTAGGCGCCCCCACACATGTGGTCTTTGAAGATAACTTGTTCACGTAGCATAATGTTTTCAAGTTAGAAGATGCAACAGGACCTTATCCCTTTTTATCACCACATAACATTCCGGTGTACGGATAGAGCACATTATTTTAACCCATTGGTTGATGGACAGTAGTGATCTTCCCCCACCCATGTTCTGGTTGTGAATAATGGTTTTGTGAACATTTCTGTGTGAGTTTCTATATGGGCGTGCATTTGCATTTCCCATGGGGACATACCAGGGGCAGATGGCCGGGTCCTATGGGAACTCAGTTTCTAACACTCTGTGGAGTGGCTGCACTGGTGGACGCTCCAGGAGGATGCGGGTTCTGCTTCATCCACTGCCTTGCCAGACTTGCATTTTGATTATAGTCGTTCTAGTAGATAAGGAGTGGCATCCTACAGTGGCATCTCTATGACTTTTAAATTAAAAAAATGGTAAAATGTTTTTAAACACCCAGCGCAAGGAAGAAAAGGAGACGGGTAAGTGCATTGAAATGTGTGACACTGAAAGCATCTGCCTGCCATTAAACCGAGAAGACCGGTTGGGAGCCCTGTAACCCATTGGCAATTTCATTGCAGGTGGCCTCCATGCAGTTCATTAATATCGTAGTCCATTCAGTGGAAGACATGAATTTCAGAGTGCACCTCCAGTATGAATTTACCAAGCTAGGCCTGGATGAATACTTGGATGTAAGTAGAGCTGCGACCTTTGGCTCCAGTGTAAGACTTGATTTATTTTGCCTGCCTTCAAAGATGCACTTCCGCCGTGACTAGAACGCTCGAAGCTCTATGTGGTCGGGTCCCATAGCGCTGGGTAAAGGGAACCTCGCCGAGTGATGCAGTTGGCCAGAGAAACTGGATTCTTGCAGATCTCCTGGGACCTTGGGCTGTGGTCTGCCAGCAGTCTATTTGTACTGGGGCCAGACAACCTCTTGTAGCCTTGCTGCAGCTTTCCTTCCGCGTTTGAGCTCCGTCCGGGGCAAGTCTTACACCCTCATCTGGGCTCTTGGGCAATCCACGTTCTTGGTTACTTTGGGGACCCCATCAATCCAAGACTGCAAAGAGTGATGAACAAATGCTGAGAGCACAGAAAAAAAAAAAAAAAAAAAAGAGGAAATGGACACTAGAGACTTCCTCATGTAGTGATTACATTCTGTTTGATGCTTTTGTGGCTTTGGCTGGTCCTTTTTTTTTTTTTTTTTAGATTTTTAAAATTTATTTGACAGATAGACATAGCAAGAGAGGGAACACAAGCAGGGAGAGTGGAAGACAGAGAAGCAGGCTTCCTGCTGAGCAGGGAGCCCAATGCAGGGCTCAATCCCAGGATCCCCAGATCATGACCTGAGCTGAAGGCAGACACTTAACGACTGAGGCACCCAGGTGCCCCTTGGCCATTCCACTTTTAAGTTCTTGGGAGAAGGAGATCTAACCTTTCTCTTTCTCTGACTCCCCAGCAGAAGTACTTAGCCAGTTCCCTGTAGTTGTTCTTCACCTAGGAAATGTTGATGTGAAAACCGTGAATGGACTTGAGTAGCCATGTGTGCATAGGGTGCCCTTATGTCCTTTGGTTCTTGAGAAGTTTTGTTTCCCTTCTGTACAGCAATGGTCTACTTGAATTTGAAAGGCCACTTGCAAGAGGGCAAGAATTGCTAACCTCAATTTCCAGTCTTGTTTCTAGCCACGAAGAAGATAGAAGTGCTTCCCTGGGAGCTCTCGAGAGTTTAGATGCCTGTCTCTGTTAGGGGGGGAAGCCAGGGAATTACAGTTTATTGTGAAGCAGAGTCACAGCATCAGTTGCTCTCTGAGCTCGTGGCCTGGCTCAGCACACCGGCTAGGCTGCCCTTGGAGAGATTCCTGTTGTCTAAGGACTGTACTCAGGGAGAGGCATGACAGATTTCCGTTATAAAGGTGTTTGAGTTGCTTTCTGACTTGAACAATCACTAGTATCTTAGAATTTGGCACTGAAAAGTTTTCCCTGCTCTACAATCAAGGTTTCTCTGCTTTCCCTGCCTACTCTGAGAGTGGCAGGATTTGAGCGCCCACTGGGTGTATCAATCGCTAATGGTCTTGTGGGTTTAGTTTTGTGATGGTCGTGCAAAGCTCCTTTGGGCTCCAGGCTGCTATGGTGAGAGGAACACATCAGATAGTGCCCGTTACCCATGGTGTACTTGGTGAGAAAACATGCCTAGCTCCTGCTTTATTTTCCTTTCTGGAAAACAAGGGCTTTGCCCTTGTTCAGATGTCTTTTTAAGCATGTACTCCTAAACTAAGATGGAATAGACTCTCTTTGAGACAAGCTAAGTTACTAATTTCCAGATTAGACCAAGGAGAAAATCCATCTTTCTGAGAATTTATGTAGAACGTAATTCCTCTGAAAAATTTAAAACTTTTTTCTAAAACTCTGTTTCTCTAACGTCTTGGTCCGTTGGTTCTGGACCTTGATAGAGGTGGTTAAAAGATTAATATTATAAGCATATAATATGTAAATGCTTCATTGGTTTACAAAAACCCAGCCTTGTAAGTAGCCATTGATTTGTTCAATCTGTTTTTTGGTATCTTCCCTATGCCAGGAATATTATAGCTACTCATCTGTTTCCCCCAGGGGGAGGTCAGGACGTATGTTACTTGCAAGGAAGACTCACAGATTTTCTTGATCTCTAATTTCACCTTAAAGTTGATTGACTTCCTTTGGGATGCCTGGGCCTGTAATGCAGGGAGTAGAGGAAATCTTCCTTATCTGTGCTTTGGGGAGCCCTAAACTCCATCAGTATTGGGGGGGAAGTTACCTTGGAGGGTGGATTCTAGCAACTTATTAATAAAACCCAGGGCTGGTATACTCCATCCGTGTCTTCCCCACCTCCTGCCTAACCCTCCTCCTCGGTGGAACCACCCTCTCTAGTCAGGCAAATTACACTGATTCTAACATCCTCTGCACACAGATGCGTCTCAAACCTGGGACCGTTGCTGTCTTCTGAAGCTGCTTAATTTTTCTGTTGTCTAATTTCACCTGTATCAAAATGCTCTGGTTTGGAATATGTCGATATGGGGAACATATCTGTAGGAAGGATTAGGGAGGAAATGTGTGTATACTTGAGAGAGGGTATTCGCCAGGAAGTAATCTGATGGTGGCTTCTTAGACACTTGAACACTCTGTGATCGTCTCGAGGAGGCTGAGACATCACACCCTCTCTTGGAAAAGACCGCAGTGTTTGGAACAAACGGAGACATGCAGGCTGTCGTGCCATTACGTTCTCTTTCCACAGCTACGCTCACGCTGCCCTCTCTTGGTGTTTTGGTTTTTAGAAACTGAAGCACACGGAGAGCGACAAACTCCAGGTGCAGATCCAGGCATACCTGGATAACGTGTTCGACGTGGGAGCTCTGCTGGAAGACGCTGAAACCAAGAACGCGGCCTTGGAGAGGGTGGAAGAGCTGGAGGAGAACATTTCTCATGTAACTACCGCTCGGAACAGGAGACGCACACACGCTTAGCTGTTAGGGCGGTCGGTGACGGGATTCCGAGTGTAGGGGTGAGCTGTAACTGGAGAGAGAGAGAGCTGTCAAAAGCCCCTCGGGGTTCTTTCAAAGAAAGCGTGGCTGTTACTTAAAACCAAGGGGAGTCTGTTGCCTTGCCTTCCCTCGTCTGCTCGGTTTCCGCTGAGCCCAGGTTCCCTGGCCATCTTTGTTACAGACAGGCACCCAAGAGTGAGGTGATTGGTGCCATGTTAGGGGGAAAGGTCACTCGAGTATGTGAATCTGGGCTGAGGTGTGAAGAAGTCCTGTTCTACTGAACAGAATCATTTTCTATCACATGTGCCCCCATAGGCCCATGGCAGTTGGGTTCTAGCAACTCAAATAAGCCTCAGGACTAATGGACTGTTACTTGTGTCTTCCCACCTCCCACCTAACCCTGTCCCTCAGTACAACTAGCATGGCTGCCCAGGCAAGATACCGCCCACTTCAGCCTCTGTGCGAGTTTGGTTTGAGGTGTCAGTAAGTTATATTTCACTCAGAGTCTTGTGAATGTAAGTCCTGCTCTACCCCAGAGTGTCCACACAGGCTGGTGGACAGGGTGGTCTTGTGTCCACGATGCATGTCTGCACAGTCTTGCCTTATGCTTACTCAAGTTCTAAAAAGATTCTTTTCAACAATAGGCCTTTTCAGGGAAATTAGCGAGCGTTCCCTTCTATCCTCCTCAAGGAGTGTCCTCTCTGTATAACCTCAACTCCATTTCAGGGCAGAGGCTCATTTTTTCTTGCCACAGACAGGGCTATGAGTCTGAAGGCCTTCAGAGGCTGTTCATGTGGTCATCCATTACGCAGATATTTGAATATTGCAGGAATGAACAGAAAAATGGTGCTTCTTAAAGACCCAAGTGTTGTGAGGACCAAATTCTTTGTTGAATTCTGCTTGACAGTGTCCTTAGTTATAAATGAATGGTCTCCTTTTGCAGCAATATTATTTTCTGCCATTTGAGTGGTCCATTTCTTTTCTTCCACATTTTCTTAGTTGAGAGTATCAGACGCGCTCGATGTCCTTCACCTTCCTCCCTCACTCTGAAAATGGGCATCTTCTTGGCTGTAGTTAAGCCAAGTGAGTGAGCCAACCCTCCCCCGACCCTCGTGAGTGCTGCTGTGACGTGGCTGGCACCTGCTTAGGAAGGACACTTACCGGCCCAGTGTTTCTTACCCTGAAAGATTTGACTCATATACTGAACCTGGTCAGCGTTTTCATCTCCATGCTTCCTCCTCACCTTGCCCCCTTGATTTTCTTTACTTGTGATCTCTTCTTTCCTTGAGAGCATTTTCAGTGAAATCCAAGGTTGCTCACTTTCAGAGCCTTGTGGGAAAAGAAACTATGTAACATGTGGTTCACCGTGTCTTCCTCGGGAAGCCTCAGCCAGCATCACATGACCATAGTCACACAACCCACTTGGAGCGGGCCGGCTGTTTATTTGAACTGCCCCTCCAAATAACTTTTATTATTTGGGTAGTTTGGATCAAAACCAGCAGTACTGTTTTCTCACCTGGTTTTCCATAATAATAGAACCAAGTATTGTGGACCGATGATTTTCAAAAGCTTTTGCCTAATGGCCTTTTCTTCGGGCAGGGCAGGTGACCTTCCCTTCTTGCCTTACCTACTGTCCCCCACCCTTGCCAGCTCTGGCAGAAATGGAGGGAGACGACACTAAGGAGCTGATGTATGGGTTTTATTAAGGATCATGTGTAGATTATTAATTCCTATTAGAAACAAATAGACATTCTGAATCCTTTTATAAATATTAATATTTCCAGAAAACAGCTCGGGGAACACAGGCAGGACTCTGATGGGCCTTGAGCTCCACTCTCTCTGAGAATGGTTTTTGAGCTCCACTTTCTCTGAGAACTGGGGTCCTGAGCAGAATGGTCGTGTGTTGTGACCCAGGTTTCCCTTTTAAAACTTTACAGTTGTCTGAGAAACTGCAGGACACGGAGAATGAAGCCATGTCCAAGATCGTGGAACTGGAAAAGCAGCTCATGCAGAGGAACAAGGAGCTGGATGTTGTTCGGGTAAGTGTGCTGATGACCGCTGCCCCAGACGGGCATTGTGGGAAAGGTGCACTGCACCACCGGCTTTAGTCCTGGTAGAATGCGGGGTACATTCATGTCAGAGGATTGCACTGATGCAGCATGTTTATCGGAAGCATTTCAGAGGGGATACTCAGATGAAAGGTACATACAGTTAGGGTACATATACACATGTGTGTGCAATCAGATGTTGGGGGTTCAGTCCTTATCCCAGATTTTGAGAGTAACAATATTTTCCCATCTGGATGAGTCAGAGTTGATTCAGTGGATCACCCATTAGCTTGGAGATAAAAACACAGAACGGGTTTAATTCATGCCACTTATTTATTTTTATTAGGACTTGGACTTCTTTGTATTTTCTTTTGCTTTGCTTCTACTTGAAACCAGATTTGGTGGTTGCCGTAGAAATGGTGAAATCAACACAGGCAAGACCTAATGGAATTCACCAAAAAAATTAAAAAAAAAAAAAAAAAAGACAAAGCAAAACCAAACCATTTTATTATCAGATAATCCCGCTATTTTATTTGGCCTTAGCGTTGTTTTACCTTACATATCAGGTATTTATAGAGTGCTGTCCATGTGCTTAGAACGGTCCAGAACATAAAATCACCAAAACGCCTGGAGGGCTTTCAGGCACACGGCTTGCCTTTACACCATTGTTGATGAAATGGCACATTTTATGTGATGCTTATCATGTCTGTGTGTGTTGCTTGATTTTCTGACATGTCCTACAGTTACCTCTAGGAAATTTATTTTTTGGCACGCCATGGAAACAAAGTTGCAGCATATGGACTCAATTCAAGTCAGACTCTCAGATTATTAATAATAGACAGGGTGTGAAGAATGTTTCCCTGCCTGCTGGAGGTTTGTGGTGAGAGATCACATGTACAAGACCCAGCAAGCAAGTTCCATAAAATCCTTACACTGGGACCTTGGTGGGCCCCCAATAAAAGGAATGGGGATGGCCTTTAAATTGAAAATTGTAACTTTTTGGTTTTCTGCTAAAAGCCTAGACAGGGCTAAGTAATCAGTAGAGGGAGGCACTGGCCTGTTCTGTTAACTAAATACCGAAGGGAAAACGTTACAAGGATTGCTGTCCTAAGCTTGGTCAGGGGGGCATTGTGAAGGCCAGAGAACCCCGTTCCAGAACAATCGGCCCCTGGTTGTTGGTGAGTCGATTATTCCGTGCTTTGCAGATTTTTAATCCCAGTCTGATTTCTGTCCAAATCTGACTTAGGGCCTTTTGTCTACGGTTAACTGATATGTGTCTCAGAGTTACAAATGAATTTTAAAATAAATAAAAGGAAAACATCCCGCCCCACCCGAATACCCTTAGTGTTTTCCAGAGTCAGCTATAAAATTATTTTTGGGTCATTTCTGCCTCGTTCTTCTCCACCTGCAGGGAAAATTGCGTTAGTTGTACTTCTTAATAGAAAGAACTATATTGACAGTAACAATTGCTAGAATATATTGCATGCATTACCAATGAGCAATTGATAATGATTGGGATTTTATAGGATCTGGCTGAGCTCCATAGGATTCCTATGAGTATCTTTTCTTTTCTTTCCTTTTCCTTTCCCTTTTTCTTTTTCCCTTTCCTCTCCTCTCCTCTCCTCTCCTTTTTCTTGATCCTCAATTTACCACTCTGATGGTAATAGGTATGAATGTCATGTGAAGATAAAACTGTTGACTGTGGACTCTTTTTGCAGGAAATCTACAAAGATGCAAATACCCAGGTTCACACATTAAGGAAAATGGTCAAAGAAAAAGAAGAAGCCATTCAAAGACAGTCTACCCTGGAAAAAAAGATTCATGAACTGGAGAAACAAGGCACCATTAAAATTCAGAAGAAAGGGGATGGGGACATCGCCATCCTGCCGGTCGTGGCTTCTGGCACATTGTCCACGGGGTCAGAAGTGGCCGTGGGTAACTTTGTGGGACCAGTAACGGGGGCCGCCTCCTCGGGACCCCTGCCCCCCCCTCCTCCCCCACTACCTCCATCGTCGGACACACCTGAAGCAGGTAAGAAGCCTCGGTGGGAGAACTGAGAGTGTTGGGATATTTGTATTTCTTCTTTTATCCACTGTCCATTTATGTCCTTGGTCTGCTTTTGTTGGCTGATTCTTTATCTGATTTTAAAAACTGACGTTTTGAGATTAAGCTTCTAAAGCTGAAGCTTTCACGTATGTTGCAGTATATTCTTCATTTGCCAGGGGGATTGTATAGTCTTTGAAAAAAATTCCCGTGTCCTTTTCAGTGTTTTGCTTTTGGATACTTAATGTGCAACGTGACATCCTGCCGGTGAAACCCTTCCCCTGTTTTCAAAGGCAATTTGTTTCTTCTTTTTCGCTAGTGCAAAATGGTCCAGTCACGCCACCCATGCCGCCACCGCCCCCGCCCCCCCCCCCCCCCCCCCCCCCCCCCCCCCCCCCCCCCGCCGCCCCCTCCTCCTCCTCTCCCAGGCCCTGCAGCCGAGACTGTGCCTGCTCCTCCTTTACCACCCCCTCCTCCTCCCTCTGCACCCCCGCTGCCTGGGACATCCTCACCCACAGTGGTTTTCAACTCAGGATTAGCAGGTAAGAGCACGGAATTCAGACCCAGGTACCTTTGTTAACAAATACTTGTGTTACCTCCAGAGGCTTTTAAAGCCTTACTGAAAGTCCAGGTCTCTTGCAAACCCATGTACCTCCTCTTAGTCTGAGAATAGGGCTGCTGATGTGGCCAGGGCAGGGGAAGCCCTGCACAGAGGCGTTTGTCTCTGGGTAGCTGTTGTTGTTCTCTCTCTAGCAGGCAGTCCTGATTTTTGCAGACTTTCTGCCTTCCACTCTCAACACCTAGAAAAGGGAAGAAAGACAAGTTCCCTTCTTAGGAATCAGTGCATTTTCCTGGATTCATCGACCACTTGTGGGCATCTGTTTGCCAGGGCTCTGACACACGGTGCTTCTGGTGCTCTTGGCTCTGTTTTTGGAAGGTATTCACAATGTCATTTGCAAAGGGGGAAAATGGCTCTCTGTGTCATTGCTCGATGTGGGCTTCCAGGCACGTCTTCTGTGCATTTGAAGACATCAGAATTCACTCTAGTGCGACTGAAGCTTCAAGAGAAGCATTGCCAACAGTGGGATCTCCGTGCCTTGAAACGCTTCTGAATCGTGCCTGCTGCCCTCCTGCTAACCAGGAGAGAATGCGGCATCCCCACCTCATGGGAGATGAACCGGGGCATGGGTGGGGTGGGAGGGAGAGAGTGGTTCTAAGGCTTTGAAATGGGAGTTCTGATTTTTTGACTCAGGGAAGTGACTTCTTACTCTTTTCTAAAATACCACAAGCCATTTTCCCTGTCATGAAGCATTTCCCTGGCATGTTGAATAGCTCTGAGCTTAGTCGGACCATCTCTGTGACATCAGATAATTCTGCTTCTTCCTCCATTTCAGTCCCTTTATGAGGTCTCATTTCCAATGAAGAACTACCACTGTGATAGGTGCGGTAGTTCTCAGAGCCTTCTGTCCAATGTCTAATGGCCGTCTTAGCTGTGAGAGATTTCCTGGACTGCCCACCCCATCCCCCCAGAGTGTCCCATCAGCGGCTCTACCGGCCAGTCAGTAGCACTAATTTGTCCTAGTAATCGAAGGTCTTTTGGGCCCCAGAAAGCCTCCCAGAGGCGCCTTGTTCGACACCGAGTCTGTTGTGTTTCCTTCCACTCCAACTTGCATAAACTTGTCCAGGAAACAAATAAATAGTGTTCACAGGGTTGCTTAGGTAACTGAGTCAGTTGGGCATCTGCCTTCAGCTCAAGTCGTGATCCCAGGGTCCTGGGATCGAGTCCCGCATCGGGCTTCTCAGCGGGGAACCTGCTTCCCCAGAGAACTCTGCTGCTCCCCTTGTTTGTGCGCACACTCGCTCTCTTTCTCTGACAAATAAATAAAATCTTTTAAAAAAAGAGTAATGAACATTACTGTGTGAACACAGTAATCCAGTGATTTAGCTCTACTGTTCAAGGTCAGTCCCATCTACTACTTTCTTCTAGAACTTATTGCTTCCTAAAGCAAAAGTGGAAGGTGGCCGTCATGGAACTGTTGGATTTTGGAATGTGAGCCAGAACCTCTTAACAAGCCCAGGAATCCCTACCGTGGAAAGGCTGCCGTCAGCCATGGAGTGTGAAGACCTATAGTTGGCATGTGCGCTTGGCTTACGGATGAGGCTTCCCTCGTAGCATCCTGAGAGCACTCACCATGGCCCGTGGCTGCTTCGGTGGCTCTTGTCGGCACCACTTCCTTTCTCTTTGGCACAACCTACCACAATAGAGCCTCCATTTCCATTCGTCCAAGGTCTCACCTGGAACTCAGACCTGCCTTGGCGTGAGGCTGAGGTGTGCAGGTCCAGGGCTCCCTTCAGTAATGGGTCTTGTCCTCTCTGGACTCTTACCACAACTCAGTTTTAAACACTTGCAGCCTCTCTTGATTACCTCAGCTCTGTGGCGTGGAACTTTCTGTTTAGCTAATGACCAACTGCTGCCCTCAGGAGTGCTGCCGTTGGAGGGTGTCCCCTTTGTGTCTTACACCATTTTTAGAGGGCTGTGCATGGAACTTAAGAAACTTCTCTTTGGTGCCGTAAGTGTCCATTAAACAATGACAAGATGTTCTGTTTTACAAGCTCTAAGGATTATAAGACCGTTACGTAGCACATTATATGAGATGTGTTGCCAGTGTGTGGGGTAACTTTCTCCCTGGAATTAAGAGGCCAGACAGATTCAGGATGTCCCAGTAGAGGCAAGGGACAGAGCTGAGATGATATGCCACGGGCTCCTGGAACCCAGAAGCCTGTGACATTGCTAGGCCTTGGATCGTTGGGCAACAGGACCCTTGGCCTCTCTCTTCTGTAGGAAATGAACTGTCGTGTGCATGGTGGCCAAGACAGGGCACCTGAATGAAGTCCTCTAATTTTATCTAGTGAATTTTTCTTTGCATTTTATAGAGAAAATAATACAGCATGGAATGTATATTTGAAGCGTTAGGCTTACTTCCTCACATCTGTGATAGAGCAGCGTGGCTCCCATTTCCCGTGTCGGTCATGTGCAACAGATGGCTGGGCAGTCTGTAACCTTTGCTGTCTCTTTGGGAAAAGGTGCATTGTAAGTTCACAATGAGAATTTGTACTTGGCCGATGATTTTTTGTTAAAACGTGACTTGTATCTTATGGAATACATAGCACGGTTCAATATGGCTGTTTGGGACCACGATAATGAAATCATTTTTTCCCCTCTTCTAAGAAGGATTACTTCTTAAAACAGGATAGTGAGTAAGTCTTCAAGGCAGGCCCGAATGGAAATGAATTTTTGGCTCTGTGCTGCCTTGTGAAATGTGTCCAAGAAGCATGAAATTCTCTGCTAAGAGTGCGTGAACTGTTGAGCAGCTTGACTCTAACCATATCTAATATATAATTTTTTTTTTTTTTGTATTTTCTTGTTCTTTCTGCTTCCACAAAAGATGGGCCAATCAAGCTTTTCTGTAGGTTGCTCCTCACTGAGTGTTGTTTGCCGTGTGTTTCTGTTGGTCACACTGTGCTTTGACATCTTCTCCCATTTTACACTGAACCATCGCATTTGGACCTTGTATGTGCGGGAAGTCTTGCGTTGGCTGACTGTTGGTCCAGGTTTGCCCACACATTTTAGTAAAAGAGATGAGGGCTCTGTAAGCAGGCAGCCTGGGTTTCATAGGACATTTTCCTTTCTCCCAGAGAGAAAAAGAGTGCCCCCCCCCCCCCCCCCCGCTTAGTTTAATGGTCAGAGCTGAATCTAAGGCCTCAGCTCTAGAAGGATTTTAGACTTATTCTGGGGGGAGAAAGGATAGTTGCTCCTCAGAACAAGGACAAGCTGCAAGGTGCTGCTTTTCCAGGCCCTTCCCACTGGTCTCTGGCTCTCTCTTTGGAACACACGCCTATCCACACAAAGCCACTCCTTTAGCCTGAATGCTGCGAGCACAGTGACTTTCATGGTCACCTCTAGGCCCCTCTGCTATAACCCACTCCCCACGCCCCAGTCAGAGTTAAGACAACTTTCTAAAGATAACATTTTTTTTTTTTTTTTTTGGCCTGTGTTCTGATCTCAGGCTTACTTGTAATTTTGCTGATGAGTTCAGAGTAGGGTAGCTGCAGACGGAGTAACTTTCAGCGCGTGTCCTGGGGCCCGTGGTGTCCATGGATGTATGGCGGAACCAATTGGCAAGGACCCGCCAGCTCAAGATTGTGGGAGTATCCCTGCTCAGCTTCTCTCCTGCTCCCCCTTCTCCCTCTGTATGCCAGGCTAGAGGAGGGTCTCTTCCTTTGTCCCACGGAAGACACAGGTTTTCCTGGGGAGTGTAGACCAAAATGAAGTGTGGTGAGCAGTCCAACAGTGTCGGGTGGTGGGGCCTCTGGGGTCATGGTGGTAGAAAGGCCTGGTTTGGCAAAAGCTATGTTTCTGTGTTCTTGCATGCTTTTGTTGGATTTATCAGATGACATTCCTGCTGTGTATGTGGCCTTCATAACTCTGGAGGAATGGCAGGCAGCCAGGGAAGAGCCCAGTGTGCGTTGGGTTTATTTTGTTCTATACTGTCCTTCTCCCTCCCTTATGATGGCAGGACGCTAATGATGGCAAATAGTGGAGCTCCCAAGTAACGTGGTGGCAGCTCAGGACAGACTTAAGAAAAAAAAATGTATGTATGTATATATGTATATGTGTACATATATGTATATATGTGCGCACACACACATACATGCATATATAGACACGTGTGTGTGTCGATGGTTTGGGGAGACTTCCTTATGATGTGTAATGAATTCATGGAATTTTTAATGAATTTACTTTTTTTTTAAAGCTCATTTCCCTGCAGTAAGAGGAGTTGACAGTTGCTCACCTGACCCCTCAAAGATAGATATCCCTTCTTCTCCATTAAGAGGTTTTCTGCGTTTTTCATGGGTTCGTGGATGCCTTCTAGTCACATGTAGCTGACTCCTGGGAAGAAATTGCTCTTTAAAGAAACAGGGAAGGGACCGTGGCCATCCTCAAAAAGCAATACTAATCCTGATTTCTGAGTACCACTTCTGTCATCTTAAATCTTTTCTATTTTGAGCTGTTTGTGGCCCTTGACCTGGTTGAAATAGCTCAGTGTCAGTATAATCCCCATTGTCAAAATGGTCCATGAGAATGCGTTGCTGCAACAGAAAGCCGGCCTTCTTGATGTTAATTCCTGGTGGTGTAGATAGCCGCTGCCTGCAGTCTCTGATCATCTTTAAAGATTGGTTTGGAAATATGAGTTCTGGAACCAAGAATATAGGATTTCACAGTCTGACTCACACTCACTAGTGTCCCAGAGCATGTGTTCTCCCTGCTGCCTAATAACATTATTAATCATTTTTGCTCCCCAATACTTTGTCTTAAGCATTGTCCTAACATTGTCGAGTGTACCGCAGTAATCCATTTGTCTACATTTAAAAGAAAAAAAAAAAAATCAACCCCTGGCTGTTAGACAACTTTACCATCATGTTGCATCGGTCAACCAAATGATGCCCTCAAATTGCTCTAAGCCAAAGCCAGGCGTGGTGTTTTCTGTGCTTATAAACACTTGGGCGCCTCTTGCCTGTGTTCCTCCAGTGTTAAAGTGTCATCTGCAAGGACTGTTCCCTGATTGTCCTTGAGGATCGTGGGGTTTTGGTGATGTTTTAATTTCAACCTCTCTGACTTCTGTAGCTGTGAAAATAAAGAAGCCAATCAAGACGAAATTCAGAATGCCAGTTTTTAACTGGGTTGCCCTGAAGCCAAATCAGATCAATGGCACGGTCTTCAACGAGATTGATGACGAGCGGATTCTGGAGGTATCTTTCTTGTGGGTTAGGGACAGGGAGGGCTCTCTGGGCAGCAAAGCTGAAATGGGTGCCCTGCTAACCTGGAAGGTTCAGTGATAAAATGTTAATGTTTTAAATGCCTTGATGTAAAGAAGACAAGAATTTTTATATTGGAGAATGAAATTGGACACTGTTTCGTAAGGTGGTTTCAAAACTGTGTTTAAGAAGTTATGTTACCATGGAGTGGTTATGATTCTGGAGTGGTTGTGATTGTCTTTAGTGAATGCCACAAAATATCTATCTGACATGAGTTCTGCCCTCCATTTATAAAAGGGCATAAAAAAACCCTTTATTGAACTCTCAGTGAATAAGAACTCAGTAATCACACAGTCTCTGGTTTGATAGATAGTTCTAGTCTGTGGTGGCCAGCCCTGCAAGGTAAGTAGTGAAGAGCCATTGAGTTGGCCAGATGGGATCAGTTCTCTAGTTGAGACGTTCGAGATGTATGTGTGGCCTATGTCGTGTCGTAGCACAAACAGGAAAATAGAGTAAGCCATGATCAAAGGCAATATTGAGTAGAAAAAGTCAGTTCTTTGATGCTTACACTTAATTTTTAAGTGTAATCTGGTTTGCCTATCTCATCTCTCTCTACTCCAGGATTTAAATGTGGATGAATTTGAAGAAATATTTAAGACGAAAGCCCAGGGTCCTGCCATTGATCTATCTTCAAGCAAGCAGAAGATAACACAGAAGGGGTCCAACAAAGTGACATTACTAGAAGCAAATAGGGCCAAAAATCTTGCCATAACGTTAAGGAAAGCTGGAAAGACCGCCGATGAGATATGTAAAGCTATACATGTGTAAGTTCAGGACATTCTGGAACATTCAATCTAGTGAATTTAGGGTAAAAGTAAAAACAAGGAAGTTATGATTTGTAGATAACAAAAATATCTCAATAGTAGGACAAGATGGAAAACAATTCTTGATGTCCACATACCAAAGTTTCCCTTTGTTACATTATGTGTGATTTCAGAGTTGAATGGAATGCTAGCACTAAGGAGGCAGGCCAGAAATCACCCTTGGGAATGCCGTACTTGAGTGAAAACTATTTTAGAAGAGTAACAACTAGATTGTGACATCATTTGTTAACTTTGTTAACATTGTTAACTGGGTTTGCTTTCCAGCAACTCATACCTATGAGGAGTGGAGAATTACAGATGCTAAGAAAAAGGAGAGACTGTCTGTTTGCTCTGGAGTATCTGAATTTTCTCTTGATGTGTTGAATGCAGATTTGATGGCATTTGTGGAATGCTACAAGTTAATGCCAGATTCAAATGTGATACAGATGTATATTTTAATTCATTACAATAGAAATGTGATTCCTGTTTCTCTTAGTAGCTTTCGGGAAATTTTGAAGTTCAGTTCTTTTCTTATCCCTGAACTGCAGAGAAGCATTTGTTTTATTTACTTTTCTATGAGAGGAATCTTTCTGCCCTTCTTGTGGCCATGATGACTTTCAAATATGCCAAGGAACAAATATTTTAGGTGTGTTAGGAATGAATCCGTTTTAAACTGGTAAATTTAAATTTTGTAAATTTTGGTAAAAGATTCTTAGGGGACTGAATGACCCTCAGAAATCATTTGTTCCAATTTTGTGTCCTCAGTCAGGATCAAAATCGAATAGTCCAGTCTATCCTATATTCTGTTCTGATGTCTGATGTTGAAACATAATAGGCATTCTGGATTTTAATCTATATATGCTATATTCATCATGATGATTAGATGTAATTATGTTATTTTTGCTGGACAAAGATTGTCCAGGGAGGATAACAGAGATTGTGGCAAATATTCTGTTTGTTCAAACTGAGCATATAGCTAAAAAAAGACCTGATACTCCTTTAAGGGATGTATTCATTTAAGCCAAAACATCCATTTAGTATAGGCATTTGGATACATTTATTTTCTAATGTAGAGAAAATAGCCCAGGCTGTTGGTTTAATTGAAAAATATTGGGGTTTAGCAGATAGTCTGTAATTGTGTGTGTAATATCAGTGTCGCTAATTAGCAGTACTTCATATGCCTTAAGAATCATGTCCTTCGCCTGGGTGGCTCAGTTGGTTGGACGACTGCCTTCCGCTCAGGTCATGATCCCGGAGTCGCGGGATCGAGTCCCGCATAGGGCTCCCAGCTCCACGGGGAGTCTGCTTCTCTCTCTGACCTTCTCCTCGCTCATGTTCTCTCTCACTGTCTAAAAAAAAAAAAAAAAAGAATCAAGTCCTTGAACCCCTTAACCGTCAGTTGCTTCAGCCTTTCTTCTCGTTCTTCCTGTCATTTACTGTTGATTTCTGGAGACTTAGAACTGTAGTATTAGGTTAAAAACCAAGTATGACTGTTGTGATAAGGTCTGGGTTCTCAGAAAGGACCGTTGAGGCTGCTCGTTGGGCGGTCAGGAGCCAGTACAAGTGGTATCTTCACCATTCATCCGTAGACACCATCAGTTCATTGTGTTGGTGGTTGACGAGCAGACCAAATGGTGTGGTTGAACGGGTAGGAGGTTTTCTTTCTAACACTGACATGTCCACATCTGTCTTCAGATTTGACTTGAAGACATTGCCTGTAGACTTCGTAGAATGTTTGATGAGGTTCTTGCCAACTGAGAACGAGGTGAAAGTGTTTCGGCTCTATGAGCGGGAAAGGAAGCCCCTGGAGAACTTGTCAGATGAAGACCGGTTCATGATGCAGTTCAGTAAAATTGAGAGACTCATGCAGAAGATGACCATCATGGCCTTCATTGGGAACTTTGCAGAAAGCATTCAGATGCTAACTCCTGTGAGTGGACCAGCTCTGGCAGGGGAGAGGGTCCAAAGAGATATAGAATCATTTCTTTCTTTTTTAGTCTCTTCGAGAATTGTACTTCACACCATGGGCTGTAAAGACTCCTTCCCAGAACTTTCTAGATTGCATTTTTATTTTGGCCATTTTTTTTTTTTCACATTGTATATGCCAACTGAATGTGAAAATGGTGAATTTCCATTTTCCATATTGCTATTCTGCTCCACAGAATGCCATTTACTGTGTCTAGGCATGTCCTCTAGGTTTCTACTTCAATACATGGGATTAGGAAAATAATTTTCTCAAACTTGTTCCCCTCCCGAAGATACCAGTCCTCTGACTGACTGGGTTGGCAAGACTGAAAATGTTACTTTCATTTTTAAAAATGATCCTGTATCTTTAATGAACAGACTTATTGACTTAAATTGGGAGCATTATAAACTTACCATAGGAGTCTTTTTCCTTGGCAGTGTGTTATAGTACACCATGGTGATGGAAAAATAGTAGCCAACCATCTCTTGTTTCTTTGTGTTAATCTGATACAGACTTATGAATGTTGTAAACATAAATATCAGAAATAGTTCTTTCCCAGTTCTGTTTCTAAATACGCTTTTGTTAATTACTGATTATAGTAGCATGTCTGTTCACAACATGTTCTCAGGACTTCTGGAGAGTGATCATGTTCCTTTGCTCTTTTGTTTTCATTCCTGGACAGCTCCATTGATTTAAAAATGCATTGTGTTACATGGTTCGAGGTAGTGGGCGGGGGATTGAGTTCTGCTAGAAAATGCTGTTGACTCCAAGCTCTGAGTCTCATCAGTCACAGATTTTGTGATGAGCAAGATCTGACATTTCTTCTCATTTCAAATACTTTGAGAGAAGAGCTTGCATGTGAAGATAATGGTCACCTAAGACCCTAGCAGGATAACATAAATTTTTTACATTGAGGAAAAATAGAATCTCAACATTAAAGCTTTAATCTAAATGCAGGTGTGTTTCTTCTGTGTTAAATTTTAGTTTCTAATTAGAGTTTCTTATTTTTAACATGTCTCTTTTTTTCTCTCCCCTCCCTGTCCTTCCTTTGAATGGAATCTAGCAACTGCACTCAATTATAGCAGCATCTGTTTCTATAAAGTCGTCCCAAAAACTCAAGAAAATTCTGGAGGCAAGTGAAGTTTTCCTCATATACGTGTAGGGAAGAGCTGACTTATCAGCCGAATTCCTTGGCCTGGGATGCTCTACTGATGGGCTTCTCTCTCTCTCTGTCTCTTTTTTTTGCAGATCATCTTGGCCCTTGGAAACTATATGAATAGCAGTAAACGAGGAGCAGTTTATGGATTTAAACTTCAGAGTTTAGATCTGGTGAGTGAACTAAAAGAAATACAAGAGCTATATAAAGGACAAAACAGTTGGCAGAGACCAAGTCCCAGAGTCTGCTTTTGGAAATGGGGGTAGGATGTTGTAATGAACATTGCTAGTTGGAGAATCAATTGGTATAAATTTTCTGGAACAACATTTGGCAGTGAGCACATAGAACCTTAAAAATCCTCATGCCCTTTGACCTAGTGTTTCCATGTCTGGGACTCTTTCCTCAGGAATCTGAATTATGAATGCTTTATTTATTTTTTAATTGCAGATAATAAGCAACAATATAAAGATCCAATATTTGGGGAAATTATTAACTATAATAATAGTTAATATGGTAAACTATTCTTTAACTCTTAGAATGTTTGTGAAAAATTTTCAAAGGGCTGGATAATTTTGTGTCTGAAAAAGGGTGTAAATTGCATGGACTGATTGAGTTCACCCAAGTAAAATATGTAGGAAAAACCTGAATGGAATTAGGTTAAGATATTAACAGAGAGGTTGAACAGAATTAGGGTTTTTTTTTTTTCAAAGTGCTTCTTTTTACTTTTCTGTATTTTCTTAATATATATATATATATATATATTTTCTAAACATGTATATATTCTAGGTACATATATGTTATTCATATATATATATATATATATATATATATATATAAACATTATATTTCTGGATGGAAAAGAATGTGCAGCTTTTCAGTCATCTGATTTAGATGGGCAGGCCTAGAGAAAATCCTCTGTGGATTCCTCTCCCCCAAGGCTGTGCGGGGCTAACATGGCTTCCACATGAGGAGGTTGGGCAGTGGGCTGAGTCCCAAGCCCTGGGGAGACATGGCTGTTTGGTAGGGAGTGTCCAGTTGAGTCCCAGTTCTGCCCGAGAGGGGCATGTGTGGCAAGCCCTGCTGCCGTGTGTCATGGAGGCTGGGGAAGAAGAACGAGCTGAGCTAGAATCGTGCCGACCGCGCTACAAGAGTCCTGCCTTGTGGGTAGTACCTGCACGCCCGCTGATTCTATGCTCACTCCTCTGCTCCTTCACCCTCAAACTGGTGACTTCCTACCTTTTAGCCAGGGGAGGTGGTGTGGCAGATGTGCAGTGGGGTGGTTTCAGGTGAGTGGAGACGCGTGTGGGAGTCCTCCCCGACACCGAGCATACCCCGGGAGAGAAGTCCTGTGGTCTCCTTTACAAGTCAGTGGGCTGGTTTAGTGAAGAACATGTCCAGGCTTGACCCTCCCACGGGAGGATTTTTCGGTCCACTTTGGGGTGCTGTACTCTGAGTGGAAGGACGTCATGGTGGGGGCAAGCTCCCCATCTTCCTTCGCTCTAACTAACCCGTATTCCTTTTGTTTTCAGCTCTTAGATACAAAGTCGACAGACCGAAAGCAAACACTGTTGCATTACATTTCAAATGTGGTAAAAGAGAAATATCACCAAGTGTCCCTGTTTTATAACGAGCTTCACTATGTGGAGAAAGCTGCCGCAGGTACTTGGCTTTGGCTCTTCCTGCTACCCCTGGGGATCAAGTGCCTTTAATCATGGGTCCCGGGGGAGCCATCCCCTGCTTGACCGGTCTTCGGAACCCCTTTGAAAGGCAAGGTGAAAGTCCGAAGCTCTTGGCCGAGGTCCGTAGGCCATGGTGTTGCCCATGCCTGGGAGCCATAACGACTAGGGACACAAGAGAGACCTCTCTGTGTCCTCTGTACAGAGTCGGGGCTCTGGACCTTGGGCCACTTACCTTTTCCTTTCAGTGTCCTTCTCAGTCTGTTGCTGTTGTTGAAACAGGAGAGTGAAGATCTGAAAGTCACCCCCCAAGAAACACTTGAGTTTGATTTTGGGCTGTCCCACTTGCTCAGGTGTGGTAGTTCCCAACACTGTGCCTTTAGCATGAGCACAAGCTAAATTATCAGTACTTTGGGCTGTTATTTTGCCATAGCAGTTATGCATTTTCTCATTTAAATCATCAATTTGATTCTGGGGTAGCTGGCCTATAATGGGTACGTAATGGTATCCCCGAGTTACAGGTGAGAAAACTGACATTTTCAGAGGTTCCATAGCTTGTCCGAGGTCACAGGGGTAGAATGTGATAGAAACAGGACTAGAGCCCACATCTTCTCACTTGGTATGGTGTCTAATGAAGCGTGTCCTCTCCAGAGACCATTCGGCTAGAAAAAGGAACAAGACGCACGTTGACCCCAGAGTTGGTTACATATTGGAATTCTCACATTAGGTTCTTGAACCCCAAGCAGCCAAGGTGTTTAGTATAAATTCACATTCCTGGGGCCTACTTCAGGCTTAGCGAATCGAATCTTTGTGGGCAAGGCTTTCTCTGACTTCCTCAAAGTAAACGGCTGCCCCGTTTGTGTTGTTACCACAGAGCACACCGCCACACCACTCTTGCACACAAGATTTCTCCAATTTTATCCTAACAGTTTGCATGTCCATTCCAACCTGTGCGTTTATGAATATAATCAAGTTTTCATTATAATTCCCCTAGGCCCTAGCAAATTGCTGGGGGGCGGAGGTAAATGAGTGAGGGAATGAAAGAGATGATGTGGTGCTAACTGGGGACAGATGCCCAGGGAGCCCTAGTGGAGGCACCCAGGCAGGCGGGACAGAGGCAAGCCGGACTGATGTTTTGACTGTGAAGGGCTGTGAGGTGCAGGCTGTTACAGACCCGCTGAGGTCAAGTCTCAGGAGGCAGTGATTTTCCTCCTTCCAGGTTTCTCTTTGCCTGAATTAGGGATTCTTTAGCATCACAATGAACAAAATTGTGTCAGCAAAAATTTTTGTTTTGGCCGTTTTGTTTGGCCCAACTGCGATTCCCCAGAGGTGCTGGAAAAAATCAGTCTGGGAAGGCGGAGTTCCAGACGGAGGTTCTCTGGCTGAGTTGTTCTCTAGCTGCCAGGTAAACTGACATTGAATCTTTATACCCTCACTCCTCTGTCCAGTCACTCCTTTGCCAATCCAGTGAGCCTTTCGGAGTCCCTGCGGTGTACTGGGCACTGTCCTAAGCACTGAGGAGTCGAAGTTGAGTAAGACTGTGAGTCTAGCAAGGGAAAAACCTGACTGCCTCATGGAATTCATCCACTTGCAGAGCTGAGATGGGCTGCAGGGGGCCAGAGGGAGGGCCCAGAAGGTATGAGGAAGGCACCTGCTCCGGGAGGGTGGCCACACAGGAGATGGAAAGGCTGGTGCTGAAAAACCCTTCTGAAACAGGGAAGGCTTCTTTGAGAAAAAGCCTGTCCAGGGTTGCTTGGTTTCTGGCAGGCGATGGTACTCAACTTGGACATTTCAATGCTGCCCCCTGCTGGAGAGCCATGGGAATGTAAATGAGGTCGGAGTGCAGGAGGATCAGATCTTGGACTGCCACACAGCTAAGGAGTCTCTGAGCCTACAGACCAATAGGTTCTCCTCTCCCGTAAGAGAAATGGGATAGCTGAGTATAGTCCCAGGGTGTGGAGTCCATGGTTGTTCACTGAACTCCATTTTGGCCACCTTCTAGCTGTACGATATAGGGCAGGCCACGTAACCTGTTGATGCTCTTTGTTGTTGTTGATGTTGGCAAATCGAGCTAATAGTGCAAATGAATTAGTGCATATATGGAAGCTAATGCAGTGCAGGGTAGCGAGGACTAGTAACTTATTCATATGGTAAGGTCTCTGCTCCGAAAGATCTAAGGCCCGAAGCCCCTAGGGTCTAGTGACCCTAGGAATCCACTGAGAACTGGGCATACCAGCCAGACTCGCTGTGGTTTTGACATTCACACGGACATTGCTGTCTCTGCTTCAGTCTCCCTCGAGAATGTTTTACTGGACGTCAAGGAGCTCCAGAGGGGCATGGACTTAACCAAGAGGGAGTACACCATGCACGACCACAACACGCTGCTGAAGGAGTTCATCCTCAACAACGAGGGGAAGCTGAAGAAGCTGCAGGATGACGCCAAGATAGCACAGGTAAGGAGCTGTACCCTGGCCACGCACAGGGACATGTTTGGATCCCTTAAACCCACTTGGGTGCTGGCCTGGCTCTGGGGGAACATGGCCCTCCGTCTGCTGAGGGTGGATTTCTTCTTTAGCTAATGACTCCCTTGGGTGAGCTCTTTCTGAATATTGTCCGTGTTCTGTTCACTGTCCTCTTCTGATCTGGAGTCTTCACCCTGTTCTGTAGAGGTCCTCCCTCTCTCTTGCCCCTCCCCTCTCACTCCTAGGCTCCCTCTGCGTGAGGCCGGGATTCATTTCGGCCAGCATGTGTCGTTCCTGTGCTTTGCAAAGCACTTTTCCTTCCCAGCGTGTTGGGTTTCTGTGGGTCTTGACCTCGAAATCTCATGCTACCCTGGGGGTTAAGTTTACAGCCTTGAAAAATAGCCCAAGTGGACTGCGTGCCATCACAGAAGGGAAAGCAGAGTGTGGTGGGGACTCAACGCAGATGGGGTGGGATGGCTCCCTAACGAGGCTGTCCCGTGTCAGGAAAGCGTTTAAGCAGAGACCTGAGTGTCCCTGAGGTGGGGACACTGTAAGGTGCATCGAATTAGCCAGCGGGGATCAGAGTCAGAGCGACTTTTGAGATCCCTTCTAACCCTGTGTCCCGTGGCCTTAGGAAGCTCTTGAAAGGGGTAGTTCCTCGTGTGTGTGTGTGTGTGTGTGTGTGTGTGTGTGTGTGTGTGAAAGAAAGAGAGAGAGACCTTATGTAGAAACACAGTTGGTCCCAGAGATGAATCCTGTGTGGCATCTTTGCCTTCTGCTCACCTTTGCCTCGGAGTTCAGAGGACCAGGAGACCCCAGAGGATCATGGGGGTGGGAGGGGGCCGCAGGAATGCTGTGGCAGTGGCTGGATCCCCCCTGCTGCTCTTCCCCCGGGGGTCAGGTTCACATGCTGGACTTTATGAAACTTGAGGAGTTTGCTTCTTTACAGGATGCTTTTGATGATGTGGTGAAGTATTTTGGAGAAAACCCCAAGACGACTCCACCTTCTGTCTTCTTTCCCGTCTTTGTCCGGTTTGTGAAAGCCTATAAGGTAAATAGCCTTCCTTGGTGCTGGTCGTCAAGGGGCTGTCCTCCAGACCTGCGTCTGGTCTCTGGTCTCCGCTGCTGTGTGGTGGCCTCCCCTGTTCCTTCAGGCAGCAGATCTGGGAGGTCAGCGTGAGTCCAAACAGTCTCTACTCCTGTGGGGGCTGCGTGTTCCTGGGGCCCTCAGCCCACCATGCTCCCTGTCTCCAGCCAGCCAGGCCTGCGGTTCAGCCTAAAGACAAAAACTCTTGACTGCCCTTTGGGGCAAGTGAAGACCCTCCAGAACCATCCCTTCCTCACTGACTGTTCACTCTTGTGGGGGCAGGTGAAGGACTTAGAGACTCCAGGCTTCCCATGCGGTTGTTGGACAGGTGAAAGGAGTGGCCTCTGGCCTGTGGCAAGGGTACTGTAGCTGAGGTCAGGGACATCCTGCTCGTGCGTGTCCTGCCCAAGCCGTTAGGTCATCTAGACCAGTATTTCTCTGGCGTGGACTGAAGGATGGTGCTAGGTAGAATGCTTGCTGTCTGTTTCCTCATCTGGACCAACAGTGGCCCTTCCTTTAAATAGCCTGTTTGACACAATCCAGGTCTTGAAAAAGCATGTGACCCAAAGAGGCATGTGTTGGAAGAATTTGTTCCTTGAGAAAGAATAAGTGGGGGGCGTGGGGGGAGGTGGTTGTTAGCGGCTGTTAGTGGCTGTTAGTGGCCTTAGGAGACATTGCAGGCTGTACTCGCCAAGGTTGTCTAAGTATAACCTCAGGAACGTTGGTGGAGGAAGGAGTGTGATTATAGGGGAGGAGGGATGAGGCTTTTTTTTTTTTTTTTTTTTTTAAATTCTATTTACTTTGAGGGAGAGAACATGAGCGGGTTTGGGGGAAAAAGGGAGAGGGAGAAGCAGACTCCCACTGTGCAGGGAGCCTGATGTGGGCCTCAATCCCAGGACCCTGGGATCATAACCCGAGCTGAAGGTAGATGCTGGGGAGCCACCCAGGTGCCCCAGGTCATCTACCTTTTTGAGAAACAATCTCTTGGAGATAGTGGGTCACTTCTCTAGCTCCAGAATCGTCCTTTGGCCTTTTCCTGAAATTCAGAAGGTTACATTATTTATCTATCAGCATGGCTTCGTGTGGCAGTGATGTCACAAGCTGTTTGCAGAAGGGAAGGGGAGGCTGAACCCGAACACAGGACAGAGACCTGGACGCTGGAGGTGGTCTCTGGTCCCCAGCCACTGCTAACCATGTGCTCGGGGTTCGCTGGCTGGAAATGCCTGTGCCCTGCAGACGTGACTCACAGTGATTCTTGTTATGTGCTAGGACCACATTTCCTCAGAGCCTGAGGTCTGTACAGAAAAATCTGGGCTATTTTTAAATTGTAGAATATAAATTGGGAAGTGGGTCTGGTTGGTCCCAAAGCCCGATACTGCAGCCGGGGTATAGCAAAGGACAAAGCGAAGTTCCTTGGTGACCTGTGTGGGGTGGCGCAGGTCAGAGCCTGTCAGTGAGCCGCTTCCACATTGTCGTTTCACCCCGTGTCCTGTTAGGGGGCTCCGAGGGGTCTCTGTCAGGCAGTGGCGGTGTGGGGTGTTTTACTGGCCATTGATACTGCACGATGAATGACTCCCAGGCTAACAGTGACCTGGGGACCTTTTGGGCAGACACTGGGGCTCTGGGATGTCATCCCTCCTTTCGCTCCCCAAGTCTGAACCAGAATGTAACTTAAGGGAGAAGTAAAGGGGTCCAAAATGTAAACTTTATTCTTGATAATAGCTGGACTGGAGGGTGTGGTGAGTGTCTGTGAGCTTCTACCTCGGCCCTAAACTAGATAACTGACTCTAGCGCTTCACAGCGAGACTGTTAGAAGTCTCTTTAGGGAGCCTGGCTTCAAAGCAGAGAATGTGCAGGAGAGCTGAGCAGAGGTGAGCCTGTCTTGATTTCCTGTCCCAAACTCATCAGACAAGCCACTCTGTGGCCTTTGGGAAGGAGTGAGCTATGGGGTGAGACCCCCTGGAGGCAAGGGAATGGAGGTTTTCCCCTAACAGTGGGCAGAAGGAGAGGAATCTGAACTCTTGCTTTTGGAAAAAACTTTAGGTAGGTGGACAGGTTCTGGAAGCAAAACAAGCTCACATGGAAATCCCAGAGCAGAGCTGCCTGGATAGTTTCCATCCACATCTCTGGGACGGGCTGAGAAGCAGTGTGTGTGTGTGTGTGGGGGGGGGGGGGTCCTCAGGAAAGACGTTCTGGACAAGGTACATCATGATTGCTGGATGTTGAGGAGATGTGATAGAGACCAACAGGGAAAGCCCGAATCAGTGTCCCTGATAAGCCTAAATGTAGATCATGTCCCTTCCCCTCCACTCTGATACCTGGCTCGCCAACATTCTCTTAGGAGCAACTTTAAAATACCTTGATGGCTGTCACTTCCATGGACTAATCTTTGGGTTCCTTTGACTTTGCCCAGCAAGCAGAAGAGGAAAATGAGCTGAGGAAAAAGCAGGAACAAGCCCTCATGGAAAAACTCCTAGAGCAGGAAGCTCTGATGGAGCAGCAGGATCCAAAGGTGAGACGTGGCCAGGGCCTGAGATGGCCTCGTCTGAGCCAGCAGGGAAGGGGGGCGAATGCTAGACCTGCACGCATGCCTGACGGCTTTCCGCCAGGGCTTGGAAGCCGGGCTCGTGGATTTGTTGTTCATCCTTTGTTCTGCACACAGTAGAAAGAAGTGAAGAACAGGTGTGTGCAGCTTTTCCGGGCGTACAGAGATCAGGAACTTAAGTCTTGTGGCTGTCTAGCGAGATCATGCCAGGTAGCCCGATGAGGACCTGTGGGGGGTGGCTTCACAGGGTCGCCCTTGGTGCAGCCTCCATGGCTGGCTGCTTCACTCTGAGGAACGGGATGGAGGATTCCTGGGAGGGAAGCAGCTCGGGTGCTGCAGGCCACAGGGCTGGAGGTCAGGGTGTTCTTCATCCCCATCCTCTGCACCAAAGCTCGAGAAATGGATGGTTGTCCCCAGCTGCCTCTTGTAGCCAGACTATCCAGCCTTCCTGCTGCCGCCAGCTGGAGTTCTGCGTGGTTTTCCCAGAAAGTTTTTTTTTCCCCCCCAGAAGCTTTCTGAGTGTTTCTCTGAGCAGGGTTTGGGATGGGGCTGCTTGTGTTTTTGGCTGAGGCTGCTTGTTGGTAACAGAATGCTCAGACACAGTTTGGATCTTCTCAAGCCCCCATGGGTGCTGGTCCCTCTCATCTCTGCCATCCTTCTTTCTCCTCAGTCTCCTTCCCACAAATCAAAGAGGCAGCAGCAGGAATTAATTGCAGAATTGAGAAGGCGACAAGTGAAAGATAACAGACATGTATATGAAGGAAAAGACGGTGCCATTGAAGACATTATCACAGGTAAAAGATATTTTCTCCTAGTAGCCTGTAGAGACCCCACTGATCCTGCCCACAGTGGACCCCTTCCACAGCTTGCTACTTTTGGTCAAATTTATGAGGTCTTCAAGTGACTTGGTGCAGACCCAGAATTATGGGGAAGGACTCCTTGCTAGTGTTGGAAGTAGATTCCTAGTAGCCTGTATACTGCCTGTCAGAAAACCCCAGCACTCTCTGAGAACTCTTTCGTCATTATCATTGGAACCCCACAGATTTCACCAGGCTCCTCCTCCTGATGGTTTTCCACTGTCTTGGGTTTAGTTCCCTGCTCCATTTTCTACCTTGTGGCCCCTCCCACCCACCTGCCTGACTAATAAGTACCACGGACAAGGCCCACGCAGGGTTGTGTACTAACCACGGTCAGTACAGATTTTTCCAGCATGCTCTTTAAAAGCGTTTTTAAGTCATTCAAAGTAACTGAAGACAAGAGGAAATCGGGAGCTAGAGCTTTCGTTCTGATAGGCCAACAGGTTTCTCAGGCTGCTCAGCTAGAAATGAGTGGTATCTAACCCAGCTTGGTCCTTGTCTGATTAAGTTGTAGCTTTAATGCTTGCTGCTTGAATCCATTCTCCAGAGATTCTGCATTCTCTTATAGTTGAGACAATAATTGGAGCCACTGTCCGTGGCATTGGCTGCAAGTGACTTTCATGTCTGTTGCATATGAATACTGGTTTTTTTTTTTTTTTTTTTTTTTTAGCTTCCAAGATACTTACCACTTTTTTATTGTAGAGAATTTTAAAAATACACAATGCAGAAGTACAGAGAACAGCCCGAGGAGTTCTGTATACCCATCATCTTTGAACAATTCCCAACTCCTGGCCAGCCTTGTTATGTGTCTGCTTCTACCTGCTCCCCATTCCCTAATCTCTGGGATTCTGAAGCAAATCTAAGACGTACAATTTCATCTGTATTTCAGTGTATGTGTCTTCATAAGATAAGGATTCTACAATAAAGCAAACAATCATAGCCAGAGTATCTTTGTCACACACCTCCAAAACTAACAACTTTTTAACATCAAGTACACATTAGTCACATGTCCCCAGCTGTCCTAATTCTTTAAGAATGTAACTGTCAGAATTTTGATTTCTCATTTTTTGTGAATAGCTTACCATCATAATTAGGGATCCCCAAAGCCAAAACTATCATTTTTTTTTTCACCAGTTCAGACCCAAGGAAATAAAATAGGTACATAGATCACTAACAGGAAGTCAGTAAGAGTTTCTGGCCTAGCGTAAAGCGGTCTCAGTCGTCAGTGGCTAGGTAAGTGGCTGGTAACATGCCTGTGTCTGTGTATGGCGCGCACACAGTCTCTACGTGCGTTCCTGCCTGTGTCTCCTTCTTCATTCTGCATTGGTTTGCACATGGCCCCTCAGGTAAAGTCCCCCATTGTTGGGCACCTCTCTTTGTTTCCCTGGCACTGAGGGAGCTGTTTTGCACTCAGCAAGACTAAGAGCAGGTCTTTTGGGGCTGAGCACCTATTTGACTCAATGCCGCAATAGGATTAACTTGTTGGGAGAGAAGCATTTAGCCTCGGACAGCAAGAGCTCCTTTTCCAAGTAGGCTGTTCTCCGTCTCGGTGACCCCTGGGTTGTCAAATGAGCAAAATGTACATTTTCTATTTGCCTGATCTCATCGTTAAGCTGCTGTTGGAGTTGAATGAGTATCTGCTTACAGATCCTACCGTTTTTATTCTCTTTAAAATATTTTTCGTTTCCCATCCGCCAAGCCCCAGACTGAGAACTGTTTTAGACTTAATGAACTCATTTGGGTGTACATTGCCTTTCCCCATCTCCAGGTATGATTAACAAAGCACTAACCGTGTACTAATGTGATAGATCCTGGCTTTTTACTCTCTTCTGTTTGTCTTATTTGGCTGTCATTTTCAACGCAGTGCTGAAGACTGTGCCCTTTACTGCTCGCACCGCCAAGCGTGGCTCTCGATTTTTCTGCGAACCTGTTCTTACTGAGGAATACCATTACTAAACTATTACTCTTTCTCACCCGATGCTCTTAAAAGGTTGCTACAGATTTTTTGACCTCTTATGTCCCTCTTTATGTCTACTAGGACCCCCGAAGATGCTAGCATGGCATCTCCGTCTCCGCCATGTTGTAGTTTATGTTGCCTTCACACTGCATGGTTTTGCACGCCTGTTGTTACTGTTCACTCACTGCCACTTTCCTATGTCTGTGAATCCACGTGCCTGCGGTGGTCTGAGTGTGTGTGAGTTGAAATAATAGAATTGCTTGTAGAAATTTTTAGAACAATATTGTAAATAGAGCATGACTTTTGAGAATTAGCACTAGGATCAGCAGCTGAGTGGTTATAAGGCTTTTGGGCTAGTGCCTTTGAGTACAAAATGATAGTCATTAATAACAATAACTAACTATACCTAACATTTATTGAGCACTTGCTGTGTTTTAATAGGTTTACAGATATTAAACCGGCTTCCTTTCTGTATTCAATTAGCATGCCTTGATAACAAAATGAGCTGTGTGCAAGTGCTCAGGAATGCAAAGTGCCCAGAAGTTGAAAAATGATATGCAGAAAGAACTGTTAACCACACAGTTGTAAATTGGGACTTTCTTAACTGTCTTACGTCACCTCTAGCCATCACCCACAGTGTGGAGCTCACAGTACAAGTGAGGAACCCTGGGCGCATGGAAGTCTGTATAAGTTGATATAGGCAAGCCATAACGTTATACCCGGCCTCTTTTCCTTCTGGGCGTCATGCCCAAGTTTAGTTACCAGCAGTTCCACATTGGAGCAGGGCTGTGAGGCAGAAAGTGAAAACAAAGGCTTTAGGAACTCCCCATAGTCTCTCATTCACGCTTCTTCACTGCGACTCTGTTCCATGTCAAATCCAGGGTATTTCCCTTGTGATGAGATGATATCTGGACCTGCTTTTTTGGTTAGGAGGGTGGCATCCAGAAATACTAATAGCAAATACCTATTATTGGAAAATGCCACTATTCTTAGAAAAAAAAATCCCAATATTTTCAAGAAGTAAACTGCTTGCCCTTGGTTCCTGATGGCTAGATAAGAAACTTCTTTGCAGTGTCCAGCTGATTAGAAAAGGGACAAGGCAAGCCCATACTCTAATTAGATATAACTCCCACGTTGAGATTGACATGGAACAGGTTACGTGTTTGTTTTGTGGCATTAACTCTTCTGTGAATTATACTTGTTATGCATGTTCCTCTGACGATCTCAAGAGGATGTGGTGCATTGTTGCTTGCTCTGCAGCATACTTACCCACCTGTGCTTATTAACAAGGCTAGACACTGTCATCTGCTCAGCTAATTGTTCCTGTCAGTTTTGTGGCTGGACTATCATCCTGGAGCCAAACTTCAAAGCAGCTTGGATTTGGGTGGTCAGAGAGCTGGGTGGGAAGACACTCTGATCTTTCCCTTGTTTTATCTAACACCTCTTGTATTAATGGCCTCCCATTCTCCTCCCCTGTTGGCTAACATGCCAGGTATGTTAAGCACTAAGTTGAATTGCTTTCCATTTTCATCCCATTTTTACTTAACCATCATTTTGTGTTTTTGTTTTTTTCTGTTTAGCCTTAAAGAAGAATAATATCACTAAATTTCCAAATGTTCACTCGAGGGTAAGGATTTCTTCTAGCACACCGGTGGTGGAGGATACACAGAGCTGGCAAGCATCACTTTTTACTTAGCTTCCTCCTCTCTCTGTATGCAGATCAGTGGTTTCAGTCTATGGCTGAGGGTAATACTGGTGAGAGTCTGACAAGGGAGAAGTTTTTGTAACCTCACATTACAGTGATGTGAGGCAGAGCCTCTCTGTTGGACTCTTTGTGGCCTGCTTCCAAATTATCAAGTGTGATGGCTTGGGCAAGGGTATTTGCTGATGATTGTTCTTGCTTTGGGTGCTAAGCTGTCTTTCCCTTACTGTTTTCTTGGCCTCTGAGTTAATCAGTTAAACCCTCTTGATTTGAAGAAACCGAGAGCAAGTCCTGGCCAGGGAACATGATCTATATATAGCCTTTGAAGAAAGATTTGGATCTTCAGACCCAATTGTTCAGAAGACTCAGGAATTATAGAGCTACAAGTCATCACATACCTTTACCAAAAGTGGAATTCTGACCTTGCCTTATCATTCTGGGCAAGAAGCAGAAGCTTGAGAGGATTAGGGCATGTATAAAACTATTCTTCCCTTGAATTTAGAAAGAGTGAGGCAGGGTGACGAATTGCAAGGAGTCAGGATTGGTGGGGACTATGCTGAACCTGAGAGCATAGGTTTCAGCACTCACTCAGCTCCTTTCTTTTTGCCATGTGAAAATTTGGGCTCAGTATTGCCAGACTCTCCAGTTATCCAAGGAAGTCAGAAACCCTCTTTTTAAATATTAATTATCTATTACAAGATCAGGAATTTGTATTTAAAAGTATAAGTTGGGGTCTAAACATTTTGTAGGCCAGATATGGCCCATTGGCTCCATTTTCAAGCTACCGAGTAGGTAAAGGAATAAAAAATTGTTGGTGTTTATGTTTCCCCTTTCACAGATAGAATGTCTCCTAACAGAAGTCAACAATGTGAAGGGAAATAAATACTAAGTAAATGAAACAGTGGGACGGGGTTGTGGGGCGTGCGCGGAGTACACCGCCTACCCTGACGCAGTCAGAAGCAGCTTACCTGCTGGCTAGGCTACCTACCTTAAGTATTCATTACGAAAGCATGATTTCGTATTAAGAATGTTTACATAGAATAAAATGTCTTTGTTTAGCCCACTGTATTCTACTAGAATAATGCCTGCTTGAACCAGTATGCAGTGGTTGAGTCATTCATTCAACAAGGGTTTTTTGTTTTTTTTTATATTAGGCATTTTTAAACATTCTGTGCATTTGTAGTACAAATTGGAGAATGCTGGAAGGCCCAAACAACTTCTCCCCTCTAATGAAAAGTAGGAAATACTGGGTGGCAGGAGACAATGTACAGGAATGAAGTATTATTTTGATTTAGTGATTATTTTTGTTTAGTGATTGGGCATTGTGTTTCACAAAATAAAAAAAAGACCTCAGCTAATACTAACTGAATACAAATAATGGGACCTCTGCGTGCAAAATAAGCGTAGTGTCTGTCCTGTGATTAAAATTCCAGAAAAGATAGGATAGGGTAGTTGGTTTATTAATGTTGCAGTTTAAAATTCATTACAATTATTGATATTCAGGTTTTCAGAAGAAAAAGGACAGAACTAAGCCAATGCTTTTTCCAATTGAAGAAACATTTCAAAATAAGACTCCAGCTAGATTCTCTAGATTCTCTGGCCAGTGACAAGAACAGTTGCCTTTCCTATATATTTTTCTAAAAAGTTCCAGAATCACATCAGTATTACATCCTGCTTTAAATATTGAGGGCAAAGTACATGTCTGGCTCAAATACTCAATGAGTTTTAAGGACCTGTTAGCTGATTCTTCTACACAAGCTGCTTTGATTGGCTGCCAGCTTACCTTTGTCTTGCTTAGACACATGATACTAAAGGTTGCAATTCTCTGATTGATACTCTCCTCTTTACAGATCTTAGAAACCAACCATACAGACGAGCCGATGCGGTGAGGAGAAGTGTCAGGCGGCGCTTTGATGATCAGAACCTGCGTTCTGTTAATGGTGCCGAGATAACCATGTGAACCTGAGACCTGCCTGTATGAGTAGAGTATACGTGAATGAAACTTTCCACATGAACTTTATGTGCTACCATGTAACCGCAACCTTGAACATTGATAAAATATTCTAAGGGCTCAGATTTAGCAAACACATAGGAATTTAAAAATGACGGGCTCTCCTTTCAACCTTTGTTAACAAGTGCCTAAAAGTGGAAGTACCTGCTCAGATTAATCAAAGCAATAGGGTTTGATTTGATTAGGTATCTTTTTACACCAGTGTATTACCCAATTTTTTAACCAAAATGTAAATTTCGTATTATACTCATTATCTGCCATTGTGATTGTCCCATGATGGCACACCCTGGTTTCCTGATAAGTTGTAAATAACATGGATGCAACTGCTGTGGGTTTCCTTTGCTGAGATGTTTAAGGAAAAAAGTTGCTTTTGTGTTTTAGACATATCCATCAACTTTGTTATTTTTAAGGGCTTGCAACCTGGAAGAAACAAAGTCACATATAAGCTCCTGTCCATAACCAAGCCCCAGCCAAGTACAAACAGGATGCACTGCAGTGGCACAGAGGTCACTCAGCTCTCTCATTTTACATTCTACACTGCTGTACTCGGGTAGGACACCCTGTGAGAGTTCACCAGTATGAATGCAAGGATATGATGGCATACAAATTTGTGTAAGATTTTTTTGCAGTACTGTGTTCTTCAGCTAGAGGCAGCTTTTAAAATAATAATAATGCAGATGTATTTATTAATTAGCACTAAAATTAACATCTCAGTAATCAGTATTAGGATTTCTGAGGACCATTATGGGCCTATTCTGAGAACAGAAATTGGTGCCTTGCTAGCCAGGGAGAAGTTCATTAGCTCTATCAAGCATTTCAATTACTTCTGCTAGCTAGTAGTGTAGTTAACCTAGCCTTATTCTCCTGACAATCGCAGTGCCCCCCCCCCCCCCCCGCGCCCACCCTTTTGTAAACCAGAGAAGATATATTTGGCATCATTGCTTTATAGGGAATTGCAAATTAAATTGCTTGAAATGTTCACATTTGGATTAAGCTTAAGTGATACATAATAGGACTAAATGGCCAACTAAGCCACTGTTATTTTTCCTTCCTCTCTGGCAGGGCACTTGATCCATTCCAAAGTCAAAAACTGGACTAAAGCTGATTTGTACTTTACATATTATACACTCTGCTTCTGGCTTACTTCTTGGTACATCAATATATTAATTGTAAAGTTTATTGTATAGTATTTAACCACTGAATTTCTTATTTTATGTTGTGCTTATGTGAACCCCTTGGTGAAGGTCCCATTTTCCTTGGATAATGTGTAGTTATATGATCTCTTTTTAAATGTACAGATATTTTGCTATAAAATTGGTGCAGTTTTTTATGGTTTTTACACTTTAATTCCCACCTAAGCCTCTGGGTAATATTGTAAATATTGTTTAAAAATGCATCAGCCTGTGCTATACAATCTGAATGTTATTTTAACTTATAGTTTTTTTTAATATATATATTTAACTACAAGGACAGTTTAGGGATCAGTTACCACATTTCACTTTAGCATACCTATTTACAAAAAATTACTTTTAAAACTGCCACCTGCTAGCACATTTTCATAAATGTGTACTTTAAAAAGAACATGCCAAGATTTTGTCTGTTAACATTGATTTTGATGAAAAAAACAATTTGACCATGATACAACACAAGTAGTTGGCCCTTTTTGACAGGCGGCTGCTTTCCAAAGCTTAATACTAAAAAGCATATATTAAAATAGTTGCCTATTTATTAATCAACAAATAGACAATAATGTTGGCATGTTCTTTTCTGTTTATTAATGGGCTTGCCTTCTTAGCAATATTAGAAATGTTTTATAAAAAAGCAATTCATGTTACTTTTCTGGTCTTTTCATGACATATGAGCAAATAAACTATTTACACTACTATCCTGTAATATGTTGTAGTCTTTCAATGACATACTTTGATGGGGGGGGGGCGTGGGGAGAGTTTACCAGTGTTACATGCTTTTATCTTCTAGGAAGTTATTTCTTACTGATATGCTCTTGATCACTTGCTGTATGGAATATAAGAACCTAACAGATTTGGTAGTGGGGGATACATCTCCAAAATTGTACTTACCAATTTATTGCTTCCAGAGAAACACTGGTGTTTGTTGAAGATGTTACTCCCCATCCCCCAAATTTGTTTTAATGAGGATGTTGTGTGTATATTGATAGGTTATGTGTGGACCACACAGACGTAACCCTGCAACCAAATACTACATTGGTTGGCAAGGTACGTACAAGCAGTTTGGCTTCCACTGCCCAACCAAACATGCTGATATTTTTAATTATTAATTCCAAATCTTCAGTGCAACATTCAGTATATTCTTTTTAGGAAAGCAAGGAAATTTGGTATTTTAGAAAACTGTCCAAGTGGCTTAAAACAACTGTTTAAAAAAATTTTAGGATTTTATTTGAGAGAGAAGGAAAACACAAGTGGGGAGGGGGGGGGCAGAGCGAGAAGCAGACTTCCTACTGAGCAGAGGAGCCTGACGTGGGGCTTCATTCCAGCCCCCTGAGACGACCTGAGATGAAGTCACCTAAGCGCCCCTCAAAAACTTTCTTAGAGAGGCATGAATAAAGTTTAATTATTGTTACCAATTCAGTGCTCTTCTTACGCCACAGTTATACAATGTCGTTGAAGCTTTATTTTATAAAGAGGGGGTAAAGTTAAATTCCAGTTAGTAAAATTCTCTAGTTTGTGCCTCATGGTAAAAGAAATAGTATCTTTAATATTCTACAAATTCAAAAACATTTTCAAAACCAAAGCACAGCAATAAGTTCAAATGAGATACAGGTATGGTTAGGTATGGGTGGGGCATTACATACCATTAATATCCACTCTTAAAGATAATTACCAGTGACTTCAAAATAATATCCTTATTCTCAACTCCCAATCCTCTAAAACATCTAAATTCTAATCCACTAAAATTCACTGATTGCCCAAGGGGCCCTGACGACTCAACAATGCTTAGCACAGGAAGGGACTTGATACCCATCAAAGACTGTTCAACATACTCGATTTTGTAAAATTACCTTTTTAGACTCAAGCTACACTCTTATGATAGCTTTACAATGGGCATACCTATTAGTTTTAATATTTGGTAAAACAGCTCTTAGCCCTAAGACATTTTTAAAATTTTTATCAGAAATGTCTACAAAGATGATCAGCTCAGTATATGCAAAAGGATTAATCTGATAGTTTTTCATTTCTCTTAAAACTAGTACCTGACCTAATTCCAAGAAAAAAATTTGAAGCAAGAAACAAATGCAAGAAGGTTAGATATACTTTCTTTGATATAGTTTTTTTTTATAGAGGCAAGTTTTACACGGAGGAAACAGAATGCGGGCCTCTAGCATCTCACAGCAAAGTACTGCATAGGAGGGGTACTTAAAGGAAAAAGTGAACACAAATCCAACTTAGTAAAAGATGCCATCTTTTCTAGTAAATTATATTTATTTACAAAAGGTCTAATTTTATATAACTATTAAGTTCTTTACATCAGAACAATATATAAACAGAAGAGAAAATCTGGTAATTACAAACACAGAAAATAGAAACTTGTTCCCCCTTATCATTACTCACCTTTCAGAAAAAATCTTCTGTTAAGTTGTAGAGAGGTAGGCAAGAGACCAAACCTACCAAATTTCAGGCAGGACCAAAATAAAGGAGTATTTATATATAGACATTTTAGATGCCCCAAGGAACAGCATAAAAGGGCATCAAGAAATGGCTTAGTTGGATTATGATCTGATTAGGCAGCCACTCTATTTCAGTCTATGAATGAAAACTGGGGTGAGGGTGGGGGTTAGCTAGTTCCCCTGAAATGCAAACATCAACATAGGCCATAACACCTGGGGCACTTACCAATCATTAACAATAATGAGATGGCCTTGAAGTGTAGATTATATTGAGTCACAAAAGCAATTTTTATATAGCCAGTTTTTTGAAAAGCATAGAAAATCTACAATTAAGGAACTTACTGCAAGGGAGACAGCTAAATGAAGGGCTAGGGGGAGTGTGCAGGTACTTGAAGCAAAATCATCTCACTTCCCATACCTCACCCTTTGTTGGAAATAGCCTGAAATGATTAGTTCTCAATTTAGAATTTGGGAATTTTGTCACTGTTTCCAAGCATGGCCTTTACCACTAACTCTGGCCTAGCTAAACATTAGCTCTTCAAACAGAAGTTTATTACTTTTAAACTACTATGGTATCTTAATTTATGAATATGAAAAGCTACATTTCAAATCATCACAAGGGGTTTCTTTTCCTACTCAGAAACACGAAAGTTATATGTTCTCGCTAACAAGCTTTGGAAATTTCTGTAGGAAAAGATAAAGCCACTCACTAGAAGTGATCTTCAGTGGTGCACTTCAATTATGTATGTGGCTTTAGTTGTGGGTTAGTAGAGTTTATTGCGATGATGCTTTTTCAAGCCCTGTAATATAGTTACTTGGTACCATGGATGCTGAATGTATCTGCCAACTATTTTACAATCATTCAGTATAGGCCTACAATGTGCCAGGTACTGTTCTAATCCACAGGATATAACAGTAAATGAAACACAAATCCCTGTCTCCAAGGAACCTGACCACCATTTACGTTAACACAACTGAAAAACGTAAGAGCAAGGTAAGATTTAATAAAGAAGGTAAGAATTATTAGACTAGTACATGCCATTACCAGAACCAAAAAGTAAAATTGTAAGCCTACTTAGAACACAATTCCATGAAAAATTACTCATGACATTATTTTGCTTTTTCTTTATTTAAAATGAGTGGTTTTACTTAAGAGAATGTGAAAGAATTAAAATTGTACCTGATACTGAGAGAGATACATCCCCAAGGGAAAAGAAAAGTCTGATTTAAGATACAAACAATTAATGTGATTTGCCTCATTTTGCTTTTAGAAATGTTTATTTGGTTCCTTAGTTTTGTAATTTACATTTAATTTACATAATATTCTTAAATATTCTATAAACTTATAGCATTCATCACTCTTCCCTGGGTACTATTTGATTGGAAGCCTTTCTCTCTCAAATAGCATCTAGGCTTAAAAACAAAACAAAAAACAAAACCCCCAAACCCCATATGGCTACCCCTTTCTGATGCAAAAAGAAAAGTGGCTGCCTAGTCAGCACTGAGTTGACCTTTAACACTGGAAGAAAACCGGGATCATCCAGGCAAATGTTTCTTAACACAGAATACAGGCCCTTTGGTAAAAGAAAATTATGGACCATCTTTCCAGAAAAATGTACAGAGAGACATTTCAGTTTTTACAGTTTCTTCACTCTACCACTATGAATAGAGCTTTACTCTAGGCCGTTTTTATAGCTGTATAAAATGAGGCCCAATTAGCAAAAGTCAAGATGTGACACTGATCATTTTCAAATTTACTGGGAGGCATATATGAAGTTCTTACTGTTGAAAAACATGAATAATCTGTATTTCTGAAGCTGCTTTGGGTAATAATGAAATTGCCTTGCTGTGTTTTTTTTTTTTTTTAAAGGAGCATTGCTGTTATTTTTTAAAAGCATTAAGTTATTTAAACAAACTTGGGAAAGTGCAAAGAATTAATCATATTTGACTAACTTTTCATACAAATTCAATTTTCCCATATAGGAATTACTGGACTAGGAGAAAACAAAAACATCAAATACTGAAGATTCTGATTTTGACTACTATAATAATAAATGTATTAGTAAATTTAACCAGTAACTAATATTAATGATACAGAGGAAGAAAAACTCAACATTTACCAAAGTCTGATGCTTAACTGAATATATAACTTCCCCTCATCTAAAAATAAACACACTTTCCTGTTTGAACACATTTGTTCAAACCCCTTTTTGAACATCTAAGACATTTCAGCTTTTACCAAACTGAAAATTGAGAAACCTAATCTTCCCATCACCTGTGACTTCAGACTGTACAGTACCTTTTGGTAACTAAATCCCATTTGATGGGCTCATTAAAGGTAGACAAGGATTACAGTCACTTCAATTACATCTTTTATAATGTCGTTATATTTTGAGTAGCCATTTATTCAATAGTTTTATTTTTAGGTCAGATAATTTTCATGGGTGAATTATAGAGAAACTTGAATTTGTATTATAGAAATTTGAGGTGATAAGACAGTATCTCTAAGAAATACAGAAATCTATTTTGAGGACATGCTAAAACATATCAATAACTTTTTATTTAAATAGAAAAATTAAAACTTTAAAGTTGCACTTAAAAAATCATCATTCATGGAATTAAAACAAAATTTTACAGATTCTAAATTAAATTCTCTTATGAAACACCACTAGTATTTCTGCCAGTATCATATGCATTTTGAAGATTTTGCCACTGACTTCCATGTCAAGTGTCTGACATGATTAGCAATATTAACGCATTATGAGACCTCTGAGAATTAAATCTAGGCAACTCCCGATTGCCAAAGTTGTTATAGTTTTTGGTTCTAATATACAATAAGAGACTAACCTTAAGCAAGCAACTTGATTACTTCACATCTTCTAAGGATAGTGATTCTCATTTTCCACAGTCATGTCCGTTTTCACAGCAGAAAAATGACTTGGCAGAGAAAAGTTTAGAAATAACCCCCCACCCCCACCCTTTTTTGAGGCTTTCAACAGTGGATGCTAGATTTAATTGCAAAAGTATGCAGGGATGGGAAAAAGCAGTCCTGGTCATTTGAACTTCTCAAATTCATTAGAATGGTGAAGGAAAAAAAAATGAATTAATATTTGTTCTTCTAAATTCCAACTTGAAATAGGATCGCTTGAAGTGTCCAAAATAAAAAAATATCTAATGCCAAAGACTATGTGCTAAAATTTACTTATTAAAAAAATCTCCTGCACTGAAGGAAAATAGTATAAATTACATTACCAACCTTCAAAAGTTAGCATGTAAAGAGTATTCTACCTTCAAACCATTGCCTCTCTAAAGTTTTCTATAGGAAATTTGTAGATCAAAAACAAATTACAGGGGCCTCAAATGTACTGATTTATAATATTCTTAAATATTAAAAAGGAAAGGAACCTAGCTATGTGGGTAAGATGAAGCAAAATTTCAAGGATTTAGTATCTTTAAATGATCATACAACTTTTTTTTATAGCTGAGTAGTTTAAGTAGAAATAAATACTAGTACACGCTAGAAGAGAAGGTTTAATAATTGATAAAAATGTACAAAAATATTCAAATCAGAAATGCTTTAGAATGTGTACCACGAAGTCAATACTTCTCAGTGAATAGGGAAGGTAAAAGACTTCCTCAATGAAAAAAAGTAAGAGAAAAGATCGGATTAAAAAAAAAAAAGACAACTGTTAAAGAAAATGTTTAAGTCAACATTGATTTTTGTTTCAGACAAGGATATTGCAACTATCACTTAAAGTATGGTGGCACATTCTTTAGTAGGTCCTTAAGGCAATATATTTAAACTAATTTACAATTTGATTTGATGTTAACTTTTTAAACATCACCTCAAAATAATGCCCTCACAGTAGCCTTTTTTTAAAATGTTCAGATGTTTCATAAAAAATAACGGTGGCTTTATTATAGTAGCGCTCATTAGCACCACTATCGTTAAGGGTCTACCAGGTTTCCATTAAGAACACCTATTTCTGCGTTCACCATAAAAGATCATATCAGCTTTAACCAGTTGGGTAGTGCACAAAAAAGCAGTTTTGTCAGTTGCTGGTGCTTTTTTTGTACTACTAAGTATCAAAAAGATTTTCATTATATCTTCAAAATCCAACTTCTATAAAGTAAATCAAATCGCCTCATGACTCAGAGTTCAGAACAAAGTAGAGACATCTGCAGTTATCAGTAAATTGCCACCTTTAATCCATCCTGCAGTGCCCTATGAAAGGGTCACAGAAAGACAGTTATGACCGTATGAAAATATGATTCTTGATACAGAATCAAAAGTTATTTTCAATTTCCTTTGCTTTTTATAAAGTCCACAATAACAATACTTAAATGCACTTTTTTTTTTCCTGTGATATAATTAAAACCCAGTGTTATTTCAATTGAACTTTAAAATAGAGTCCCTGGTCTGAATTCGACTTTAAATCATACTGTAAACATATATTTGGTATAATTTATTGATCATCATCCAGTTGCTCCAAAAGGGTCCTTCTGCGCTTTTCCAATTCCCCTTCACTTAGTTCACTGCCAGAAGTATCCCAATTCCCCTGAAAAGACATTGAATACAATTACATTTAATGTCAGTACTCAAAAGGTTAAGTAGTATTGAAACTTTGAGAAAAAGGAACCAAAATATATGGATTGTCTTCTACAGAAACAAGTCCATCACAGGGTTTAGAACTGCTCTTTCCCAAAAGCCTCCCAATGAGTTGCTAACTACTCCCTGGTTTTATAGGGCAGAATTCAGGACAAGACTTTTATATGATGCTACTTTCATTTTGCATTAATATATAAATCAGGCAGAATGGTAAACCATGGTTTCTTTCCCTTCCTCTTACACCACTGAATATACAACATTTTGTTTCCATTTAATAAAGCTAGGTGCTCATTACCTAAGGCACTATATTCCTTGTTAATTTTGTAGATTCTTGATTGCCTTCTAAGTGTTTTGTATTACAGAAAAGTATACTTTGAGCATACTATCCTAAGAAAAAAACTTAAGATTTAAGGATAAACATTTAAAATTTATGAGGAAAACATTACTTAGGCTGAAAAACAATTTAAAAAATTAATACTCTTTGTGAAAAACAACCTTAAGAAAATAGTTCATCTATCTTCTTCCATTCAGAGATTTCATTTAACTGACTACAAAGAAGAAAACTGTTAAGGTGCTATTAAGTATTCAGGAAATCTTCATTCACCAAGCGCATGCTTCAAAGTCACCAGGGCACCTTTTAAAAAGAACCTCTGTATCAACGGAATCACAATACCCAGAGGGAGGACCAGGGCTTATCTGAACTAGAGTTTAAACTAAATTCTCCATGGGTCCCTTCAGGGGCATTACTCCTGCTAAGGTGGCTTGTGTTACTTTGCTGTCTTATATACATACCCACACAGATGGAAACTAAGAAGTCTACTGTTATTTGATATTAAAATGTTAATTTTGGCATGTAGTCCCTCTCCTATACCTTTGCCCTTATCTCTTCCCTCACAATGATTACTCCTAAAAGTTATTGGAATGCTACCCTTTTAAACTAGATTTAGTAGTACTGATGTCTGAGCACATCTGGAGAATCCCCAATCTGAGTCCCATATTCCTTAAATATCTGGTAGAAAACGTCCAGTGGTACTCCTTACAACTTACAAAGTAAGACTTTCACAAAAAAAAAGTCATGGAAGACTTATTTTTGAGAAATAGACAACTCAGAACACTTGCAGCAGGTATGTAGGAAAGCTATTTTGTGTAAGAGGTAAATTGAATTTTCATTGTTTTCTTCAAATGGTAGCCAATCTGTAAAAAGTCTATTAAATCTGATATAAACCACAATATCCATTTTTGTATTTTGGAAACACAGGTATGAAATAATTCTGAATACTTACAGAATCCTTTCCAGTCTTTTTCTTAGGTGATTTGTGTTTTGATTCTGATCTTTGTCTAGTTCTATCTTTTTCACTTTCTCGGTCTTTTTCTTTTTTATCCTTCTCTCGTTCAGCATCTGACTCTGGAGAATCCTGTGTAAATAAAAAATATCATTAGCATTTTGATGAGGATACCACTGTTTTTTACTATCTTCATAACAGGTCATATTTAAGAACATCCATGTATTATAGGGCATGTGTTCCTAAGTATGGTGAAATTTGAATTATTAACCTTAAGGATTCTGTAACATTTCCAAGATTCATTGGAAAGAGGACATTCTGATTCAGTAACATCACAAAAGAGCTTCAGTAAATTAGGGAAGAAAGCACACAAGATAGGATTATATCTATTATGTAAATGTAGACAAACATTACATTTTCTGCCAACCCAGTATTTGTTGGTTTATTCAGATATAGATACAGAATGCTGTGATTAGCTTAGTCATCTAACAGGCTGACTATTATACAATAAATTCTTTCCTCAAAATTGCAACTGAAAGCAGGACTATTATTTTTTAAAGATTTTATTTATTTAAAGCACACATGAGCATGGGAAGGGGCAAAGAGAGAGAGAGAAAGAAAATCTTCAGCAGATTCCATGATGAGCAACAGAACCCAATCCCACGACCCTGAGATCGTGATCTGAGCAGAAATCAAGTGTGGGGTGGATGCTCAACTGACTGAGCTACCTTGGTGCCCTGAAAAGCAAGATTTAAAGTGCAATGTCTCTGCCCAAGTAAGTGGTCCGTTCTTAGATATGTATAAATTCGAGTGAGCAGCATGAAGAAAAAAAAAAAATCTCATTCAAGAGGCAGTAAATATCCAGTCACTTGTGTTTTTTGAAAAAGTTCCTGAGGGTATCTTGATGCATATGTAAAATTAAGAACTATTTAAACTTGTGATTCTCACCACAGCTGCAACACATACACACATACTTAGGTCTTTCTCTAAGATTACTTAAAAAGCCAGAGTGGGAATCTTAACACTGATGTGTGTTTATTTTCAAAGCTCACTAGAATATTTTAATTGAAGATTATGGTAAAGACAAACTACCTAATTCCCGAGTTTAGGTGTCCTGGACTGCACAGGACTAGGCAAAAAAGGGTTCTACTGCCACTGAACAAGTTAAGAGCTAAAACAACCTAGGTGTAGTATAACAAAAGCTTACTTACAGATTTATGTCTCCTCTTCTTGCTTTTCTTCTTATGTTTTTTTGACTTCTTATAACTTCTCTCTAAGCAGCATGAACAGAAAAAAAGACAGTCTGAATTTGAGGACATCCAAGTGCCAATGATTTTTTTTTTCTTTGAAGTTTTATTTTGGAGTATGAGGGGGATGGTACAGAGGGAGAAGGAGACAGTGTCTTAAGCAGACTCCTTGCTGAGCAGGAGTTCAATCTCAGAGATCAGGACCAAGAAGTACCCTTAAGTGACGACGCCCCCCAATGTCAAGGATCCTATTCAAGTTAAAAGAAATGCTTACCGGACTCAGCACTAGAAGAGTGTTCTGAGGCAGACCGAGACTCTGATCGCTGTCTTTTTTTCTTTGAATGGCTGTCATCATCATCTGAATCTGACCCCTATAGAATACATATAACAATTTCATTCATAATGTTATTAACAAATATTTCAATACACTCAATAGTACCCATAATAAACTTCCTTACCGATCTAGAGCGGGACCGTTTCCTGTGATGTTTTTTAGATTTTTTAGAATGTTTCTTGTTCTTTGAATGATGATGTTGACATTCATGCTACAGAGGCAAAAGGAAAAGAATTTTAAAAGTTTACTTTAGAAGCAGATCATAAAGAATTTTTAAAGAGTATACAAAACAAGTTTATTAGAGTAAAAATCTTACTCTCATTTTGCACACTTAGGATGTACTTCCTAGAAACTGCAAAGAATTAGCAGTTAAAATGTTCTGTTCCTCCCTAATCATTCTATACCCACTCATTCTGACATCTAAAAACAATCAAGTATTAAGAAAGAACGCACTTCCTGTAGGAATGAGAATGGTATGCTTTAGTAGGGACAAGTGATATACTCCAGAAAGGCATAATCTCACTGCTTTCAAAACCAATGAAATAAAATTACATTCAAACATGGTTTTTCTGATGAATCTGGCTTTGGTCACTGAGTTAGGCTTGGCACACCATGGAAAAGAACTATCTCAGATCCATCCTTGAACTAAGATAGATAAGGCTGATCTCAGAATAAAGCAAAATCTAATCCTTTTTTCTCCACACAAGGAGGAGCATTCTCTTCCTAGTCAAATGCTTAGACCTCCTAAGATAATCTAACTCTAACACCACATGAAATCAGAAAAGGAAATGTTGTCTCTCTGGATTTTAATTCATTTATTAATGCTGCAGTAAAAGCTCCTTGCCCCCAAACTTATCTATGGGTTTGAAAATAATTCTGCTCTGGTTTACAAATGGAAATAAAACATCTGACTGAGCAGGGAAGCTCCTTTTACTCTATGTCACTGAATGCTAAATTCTTTCTCCTTTTCTAACTCCAAGACTCAGATTACTAGGGGCCAAAAACTTATTCCAATGTAATTGGCCCTTCCCTATACTACAATCTTAAACTCCATTTATGACCTCACCACTTGACTCCCAGCACAGGTCACCAGAGAATCTTGATGATTATGAACTGGGGGACAATGAATGTTAAGATACTAGCTAGAGTAGAGCTTCTCAAAATTAAATGTACATTCTATTCTAGTGCTTGAGAATCTTGTTGAAATGATGATTCTGATGCAGGATTTCTACCAATGAGGCGTGAGTTTCTGAATTATTAAAAAGCTCCCAGGTAATGTAGTAGATGCTGCTGCTCACAAACACACTTTGAAAAGACTTAGAGGCCAACAGGACTAGATCTAGAGGCAGCTAGATTATTAAAGGTGCATGTGGATACATGTTAACAGGGCAAACTGTTGTCAACACTGAAATTCATTAAGAACAAGAAAACCAATGGAAGAGTGAACAGAAAATTAAGTGACCTCCAGTGACCAATGACCATAAGAAGCCATCATTCTAATATTAAATATATGCCAGCTTTCAGTGTGTTGTAAAGTATCCCTATGTCCAAAACTGGCAGGGTAGCATTTTACTTTCTAAAAGCACTGACCCTGGAGTAAAACAGCCTGGACTGGAATCCTTTCCCTGTAAATTACTTCTCTTTACTTCGGTTTGCTCATCTGTAACTTCACAGGGTTGTTGTGAGGACTAAGTTCCTATATGCAGTGCTTGTAAAATTATTAGAACAATGCCTGGCCCCATATAAACACCAAATGCTTTTATTTAGTAATAAATTTAGTAATTTATATGGCATATTTACTATATACAAGTAGCCACCTAAAATCTTCATCAAAATACCCTTATTCAACTAATGGAGTAACTTCTTACAATTTTATCTTTAGTTATTTTAACAAAAACTTACTACTTATTATATTATCTTGCAGACCTCCTTGTGCACTGAACACATCTGACAGTGTAGTATTTGAAATGTGTGCTTAACAAATTGTTTACTTTTTTTTAGGTTTACCAGTAATTACAGAACTCAATTCTAAAACACTGCAAAGACATGAAATAAATACGAACTGTCTCTACAAACACATCTTTATTTTTACATGCAAGCTATTTATTTAACTTAAAGGCAGGTTCTATAGAAAAATCATTTTCTTAACCATCCCAGATAATGACATCTGAAGCAGAATAATTTAAGCAAGATACTCTGATTAATCTAAATTCATTTTTTGTTTATAGTTTTACGTATTTTGCAACAGTGGAGTTAATTAAAAGAATACTAATATTACCTCAAGCACATGCATAAAATCTTTAAATATTCGTTTTCTTTCCGACTCTAGAGTTATGTCCTCAAATGCTGGCTCTTTTACAAATCTCTCCCGGATCTGAAAAATTCAGGTAAAATTACATGAATACCAAGAAAAGTATACCAATATGACTAACAAGAATCACAACAGCAAGAAGAAACGATGACAGCTCCACCCCCTCAAAGTTTATTAAATTTCTTTTCCTCTTAAGTCCAAACCATTTTCAATAAATACTCCTAAATGCAGGGTCAGAACTGAATTTATATTCTCAGTATATTTAATTTATACCCTACAAATAATTCAGCTTCTTTTTGTGGCTATAAAATGGGAAGGGAATTAACGATATTATCTTCAATCGTAAAGCAAACAGATTATTAGAAAGAATTTACAGTCATACATACATCTTCCCAGACAGCATCCAATTCTATTGGAGGAGTAGCTTGTTTCAACATACTCTTAAATGCAGATTCTTTTCGTTTCATTTTCCGAGCCTCCTCTTTTTCTCGTTCGCGTTCACGGGCTTCTGCCTTTTCTAGTAACTTTTAGAAAATCATATTTAATCAGTTATAATAGAACAATTGAAGTAATTTATTCTTAATTTAAGCACTCTCCCATCATTTATAAGTAATGAGCCAATTTATGACACCAGTTAATTTGAGCAAAGAAAACTTCATCATTAGCCAATTATCTAAATAATCATTTTCTTTTACTTTACTACTCAGTAAAATCCTAGTCACATGCCCTCATTTCAGTAGCCTACAGCTGAAGTACTTTTAGCTGAATATATTAAAAGCTGTACTAAAGTAGTCATTTAGTACAAATGTAAAGCTAGTTGTTTTTCATAGTAAAGATAACTTACACTGTTGAAAGCCAACTTAATATTTCCGGCATCTAATGTGGTTGACCTTTTAGTTGAACTGATTATGGCCACAAAGTCTTCAAAAGTAGTATTAACTTCGACTACAAATCCTTTATCCTAGGAAAGAGAAATCTTGTCAACACTAATAATACAAAAGTCCAAGAAACACAGTATCAACATCTATAATTAAAATATACTACAGATTAACAATAAATAGTAAGTGTAGTGTTTACCTTTAGAATGTCTTTTATTATTTTCTTCTCATCATGATAACGTGCTTTAAGATCCTCAACATAAAACTTGAAAAGGTCAAGTGCAGTTGATCCTAATGAAAAAACTAAAGAAGTCAAAAGCTAGCTCTAACCAAAGAGCTGCAATTACTTTTTTGTTTATAAAACAAAATAAAGCACCCTTCCATTCCCCAACACAACCATCTGCCTCTCTGGCCCATCCCAACTACTATCTTAACTAGAAATTGGGAAGAAAAGAATCTCACCCGGTTGACCAAGCATATTAGTAAATCTAATGTCGGAACTAATTGTTGGATACAATTCCATCCAAGATGACATAGAATGTAGTTGTCCATGTTCGTGCAGTTCATCTAAAAATATCTGGGGAGGGAAAACCCAACAATAATAAAAACCCATTTTAATGAAAAGGCATCTTTAAGGACATTGGAATATTAGTGTAACATCAAAAGAAGTATTTGACACTCTTGCACCAATGGATCCCAAATAGGTTCAAGGTACAAAGAATACTTGCTCTTTAATTAAAGTAACATCTCCTTTTAGGCAAAGACCTCTTCTGCACTTCAGAGAAAGGGATCTTTGAAAAACTACATTATTTCAGTTTAAAAGAATATATATAGAAGTACAAGTTAACTAAAAACATTAGGTGTCATCTCTGATAATAAGGTTAAGGAATGTGTTTACATATTTCCTGTAAAATATACTTTTTGTTTTTAGACACAGTACCCAATATGTTCTGGCTGGTTTTTTCTTTGTTTTCTGTTTTTTTTTAATTAATAAATGTGGGCCTCTAAGAGGATATATTTTACTGAAGTGATACATAGAGCAGTTTGAAGAACCAAGACTTAACCTCATATCTGACTTAATAACCTATTTCCTAGGGTGCCTGTGTGGCTCAGTCAGTTAAGCACCTGTCTTTGGCTCAGGTCATATTTCAGGATCCTGGATTAAGCAGCGCATCAGACTCCCTGCTCAGTTTGCTTTTCCTTCTGCCTTTCCCGAATGTTGTTAATAAATAAAAGCTAACAAAAAATAAATAAATAAAACCTATTTCCTTTCTTCCATGTTAATTTTATACCCTAAATCTAAATCTTTATATGCTTATTACAATTTCTGTTCTTTATCCATTTTTAGTATTTGATTTTTCAGGACAACATATTGAGACTTGTGTACTCAACAGTGTCACACTTCCTACTTCCCCAAATTCATAGGGTGTTTATTTCTATAAACAAATGTCTCTAAAGAAATATGGTCCAAAATTCTGCTTGTGAAATTTCTATGCCTGCACTGTTCAATATGGTAGACACAGGTCAAATGTAGCTTCTAAGTGCATAAGATGTGGCTTGTCTGAACTGAGATAGGTCATTAGTATATAACACATGATGATTTCGAAGATTACAAAAAAAAAAACCCCTCTTTAAAAAATACTAATTCCATATTAAAATAGTATTTTGGACATACTAGGTAAAATTAAAGATTACTAAAATTAAAAATACTAAAACCCTATATGAGGCATATCAATGTCTTGAATAAAACCATACATGTATCACTTCACTCCACTTCTCTTCAAACATTCTTGAATGCAAAAACAAAGTAACATGCTGATACCAGTTTTAGTAACAGTAATCAGAAATATAGCCTTAATTTAGGCTTGACTAAACGACCCATGTGGACTTTACCTCAGGATTTCTCTTCCAGTTCCAGCACTGACATAATATATTCTACTTTCTGTGGCCCAGATTACCTTATTTTTATTGTATTATTATTTTATCGTATAAGGTCTCCTTATTTTAAACCACTGCAAAACCTTCACAAGGTAGACCCCTTAATGGTTGCAGAAGAGTATTAAAGAGTATTAAAAAACCTAAAAATATGTAAAATATGTTCTTCCCTTCTTCTCAGGCACAAGATTGTTCAGTTAAAATAAAATGTAGGTTTTCCACGCTCCTTTGTCTCTAAGTAGTCATGTGACTAAATTCTCAGCAGCAAAACAAAGTATGAAGTAGAGTAAAATTTCTACATCATTGGCTTTAAGAAAAACAGAACTATTCTTTCAAGTTCTTCCAAGATGAAATGTGATAATGTGAACAACAAACCCCTAATTATAAATAAAAGGCTAATAGCCTAGGGCAATCCTCAAAGTATGGGACAGAAGCATCACTATCACCTAGGAACTTCCTAGAAATGTAAATTCTCAGAACCTATCCTAGACGTACTGAATCAAATTCAGGGGTGAAGTGAAGCTAGCTCCAGAAATCTGTGGTTTTAAGAATTCTTGAAATGACCCTACATGAAACCACTACAATAAAAGAACGCCTAAGAGTAAGAAATGTTAAGGTTTCATGGAAAGAGGACTGTGAAGAAATGCTTTTGGCTATGGCATTTAAGATGGTTTAGTGACCTTTGGCATGACAGTAAGAGTTTATTTAAAAGGCCTCTAGGTGGGATGCCTGGCTGGTTCAGTGGTAGAGCATGTGAATCTTAATCTTGGGGTGGAGTCTGAGCCCCACATTGGACACAGAGATTACGTTTAAAAAAAAAAAAAAGTCCTCAGGATGATTTAGATGCACATTAAGTTTTGAGTACTCCTGCCTCAGGGAGTGGCAATGTGCCTTATCCAATGCCAAAGAACTGTTATCATTAAAGGAGAAATAAATCTAAGTCACTATATTTACCATTGATCTTAATACAGTGTTAGTGGAATAGATCCTAGGTGGCTCAGCTGGTTACTCATTGGCCTTTGGCTTGGATCATGACTTTAGGTCCTGGGATCCATTCCCATGTGGGACTCCCTGCTCAGCAGGTAGTCTGCTTCTTCCTCTCTCGTTCTTACTGCTCATGTTCTCTCTCTCTCTCTCAAGTAAATAAAATCTTAAAGAAAAAAAAAAAAAAAGACTGTATAGATTTAAATTCTGGCTCCACTACTCGGTCACTGAATCTGGGTAAGTCATTTTGCCTCTCAAGTCCATTTCCTTATTTTATATAAATGGATATAACAAGAATAGTAACAACTCTTAGAAGGCTGTAATAAAAATTTAAGTGAATATCAATTTAAAATGTATAGCGGTGTAAACAATGCTAACTGCTATTAATATATTATTGAAACGAGCAATCTGGTGAAATATGAAATGCAAAAACTCATTACTCCATGACATTCTCTATTTCTTTTTTTTTTTTTTTTAAAGATTTATTTATTTGACAGAGATCACAAGTAGGAAGAGAGGCAGGTAGAGGGAGAGGGGGAAGCAGGCTCCCTGCTGAGCAGAGAGCCCGATGGGGGGCTCGATCCCAGGACCCTGGGATCATGACCTGAGCTGAAGGCAGAACCCACTGAGCCACCCAGGCAACCCATGACATTCTCTATTAAACAGAGGTTAAGGAACTGGAGATGAAAATGAGCTACTGGCCTACATAAAGAATATACAATTTCAATTCTATGTACAGCATTTAAGAACTATGGCCCATCCCCAAACTATATACCCCGTATCATTCCCTACTATTCTCCAGACACTAAAAGTCAACAAATATTAATGATTCATCACACATATTTTTCAGTCTTCTCTCATGCTATTCCTCTTTCCCAAGTGAAACCTTAATCGATTTATCAGTGCTCACCTTAAATATCAAATTTTCTACAGCCTTTTATGTTTCCCTGGCCTAAAACGGCTGTTCTCCTTGAGTTAAATGTATATGGATTCCTCCACAAAGCCCAAATTAATGATCTGGGATGAGGGAGTCTCAAAATTGTTTCAATCACTATTGAAACTCACTAACCATAGTATGAAATTAAGATAGAAAAGAGATTTTTAATTACCTGAAAAGATTCTCTATTTTTACGCTGTCGTCTCCTTTCTCTCAGCAAACTCTTCTGCTTTTCTTCTTCTTCTTCCTTTTCTAAAGCTCGGATGTGTTCTTCAAAGCAAATTAAAGCATCTTCTTTATCCATGTCTAGAGATTTTCCCAGTTAAGAAAAAAATTAAAATGTCCAGTATCAGTAAAAAAAGCAGTTTATTTACATTAACTTTCTCTAAATTTCAAATTCACCTGTAATTAAATTCAAATTCACTTGTAATTAAACTCAAATGACTCATAATCATCTAAATAGGAAATGCTTATTTTTTAATTTTTAATTTTTTTTTCAGATTTTATTTATTTATTTGACAGAGAGCAATCACAAGTAGGCAGAGGCAGCCGGGAGGGGTGTGGGTGGGTGGGTGGGAAGTAGTCTCCCTGCTGAGCAGAGAGCCTAATGCGGGGCTCCATCCCAGGACCCCGAGTTCACAACCTGAGCCGAAGGCAGAGGCTCAACCTGCTGAGCCACCCAGGTGCCCCTAAATAGGAAATGTTTTAAAAAATTCGAACACCTCATTAAAAGATACCTTGAATTTGAGGGTGAAATAAAGACCATGCACAAGACACAGTTAAGGAAAATAAAGATGTTACTGTAAAATTTGTCAGCAACATTACAACCACCCAAGGAGCTTTTTCACAAGATAGAATTTTAGGCCCTACTAACACCTACTGAATGACGCACGGTATTCACAAGGGTAATTCACAAAGCTGTAATTTTTTTTTTGTTTGTTTTTAAGATTTTGTTTATTTATTTATTTGACAGACAGAGATCACAAGTAGGCAGAGAGGCAGGCAGAGAGAGAGGAGGAAGCAGGCTCTCTGCCGAGCAGAGAGCCCGATGTGGGGCTCGATCCCAGGACTCCGGGATCATGACCTGAGCCGAAGGCAGAGGCTTTAACCCACTGAGCCACCCAGGTGCCCCCACAAAGCTGTAATTTAAAAAGCAACTGGTAAGTCAGAACAAGAACCTGGGTAAGCTTAAAGCAGGATAATGCTAATACAATTTTTGGTGTTTGCAAATCTCTAAAGCCATTACCTCAAGGAGACAGTCTGAATAAAACTGTGGTAATTAATCTAGTTCAAACTAAATTACACTAAAATGCAAAAAACAATTCAGACTTGATCTATGACAAACATACCAGATATTTTAATATTTGATAAAGTTAGTATTTTCTACTTGAATAATGAAACTCAATCATACTTTACTTGGAAACCAACAAAACCCCGAACAAGGGGTTCCTGGTGGCTCAGATGGGTGTCTCTGACTCTTGATTCTCGCTCAGTTCAAGATGAGCATTGGGAGACTGAGCCCTGCATCAGGCTAGGTATGACAGTCTGCTCAAGATCTTTCTTTCCGGGACGCCTGGGTGGATCAGTGGGTTAAGCCTCTGCCTTCAGCTCAGGTCATGATCCCAGGGTCTTGGGATCGAGCCCCGCTTCGGGTTCCCTGCTCAGCGGGAAGCCTGCTTCCCCGTCTCTCTGACTGCCTCTCCACCTACTTGTAATCTCTCTCTTAAAAAAAAAAAAAAAAAAAAAAAAAATCTTTCTTTCCCCTTCCCTCTGACCCGCACCAACCTAAACAAACAAACAAACAAACAAAAAAAGCAGTGGGAATCAACAAAAAACAATTGTGTAAAATTCAGTTAGTCACCTAATAAAAAAAATAATTTTTTGTTATAGGATTTCTAAAAAAAACTTTCTCCTTATTAGTCTTTATATTCTTACTCTGCAATTCCTCATCTTCTGCAAAAGTTGGATTATCCATCAGATACTGTTGGGCTTCAGACCAGGTGGTAGAGTATGTTACATTAGCCATATTGTCAAGTATGTTTTTTAAGGCTTCCCAATTTCTCTTCCGTAACTGCTTTGCTTGCTCCTAAATCAAAAGAATGAATACACATTTGAGGTTCAAAGAAAGTATGGTATTTGAACTGCAATCAGTGAGTTTCTTTACATTCTAAATGATGCCCAAATTTCATGTTACCCAATTTATTTTAAATTAACTTTTTAAAAATAAACACTAATTTTCCAATGATCCTGTCAAACTTCTTAACCTGGTAACTGCCGACCTTCAATTTTTATTTCCTCTCTTTAAGAAGTTGGAATCTGGAAACCGTATCTCCCCAACAACTCCATAAATCTCTCTTCTTGTAACTATGCATTATAGAAAGAAGTCGAAAACTAAAGTTACTATCAGCAAGTCACACAATAGGCAAATTCCACAGTCTTCAACCACTTTCAGTTATGTTCAAATTTCTGTTAATACTTACATTTCTAGGTACCTGAAGAATGAGTAACCCATAACTTACTGCATAATAAAAATAGATGTGAGGTGTTTTAAAACACTATCCTGCAAGCACCTTTTAGTGGTAACAATTATATATTACTGACATTTTTCTATAGAAAACTTACATAAATGCATTACAAACAAAATTACTGAGTATTTTAAAAACCTAATGAGTTTAAAAAAAAAAAAAGTATCTTTCAAAGTGGGCAGAAGATAGCCAGTTAACGAAAATTCAAGTAACAGTTGGATAAATCTGCACCTCGGGTGTCCACATCAGTACTATTACAGGAGCTATCCATTTATAATAAGGAGATCTGCTACACCACATAAACCGAATAAAGCAAACAAAAATGGACATGGTATAAAATAACTCCTAATCAGAATGAAGAAATATCTTGTTTTACCTATAAATACTAACAACTAAGAATGAATAATACCTTTTCTTTTTTTGAAAGGAAGAATAAAACATCTTCATAGATTTCAAGACGATCACGTTCCGATATTGCATTCCAGACTTCCATCTCTCCAAACATTTGCTCAGCTTTTCTAGTAGAAAAATTAAACGTTACTCTGTATTACTCAATAAAAATTCATTTTAAGCTGTTTTAATTTTATGGTAAGCTTAAAACGACCCGATGAACACTCTGAACTCATGAGTATATTATACAGAAAAACTCTTGGATAAATAATAGAAAATGAACAAAATAGCGTAGGCCTCCATTCCTCCCTACAGACGGAGTGGATAATTTTTTTTTAAGATTTTATTTATTTATTTATTTGTCAGGCAGAGATCACAAGTAGGCAGAGCAGCAGGTGCAGAGAGAGAGGGAAGCAGGTTCCCTGCTGAGCAGAGAGCCCGATATGGGGCTCCATCCCAGGACCCTGAGATCATGACCTGAGCTGAAGGCAGAGGTTTAACCCACTGAGCCACCCAGGTGCCCAAATTTTTTCTTTTTTAAAGATTTATTTATTTGAAGGACGTCTGGGTGGCTCAGTCGTTAAGCATCTGCCTTCAGGTCAGGTCATGATCCTGGGGTCCTAGGATCGAGCCCCACATTGGGCTCCCTGCTCAGCGAGAGGCCTGCTTCTCCCTTTCCCACCCATCCTACTGATTTCCCTCTTTTGTTGTCTGTCAAATAAATAAAATCTTTAAAAAAAAAAAAAAAGTATTTATGTGAGAGGAAGAGGAATGAGGAGGGAGAGAGGGGAAGGGAGAGGCAGGGAGAGGGAGAATCCCAAGCAGATGCTCAGCTTAGCAAGGATCCCGATGTAGGGATCCATTTCATGACCATGAGATCATGACCTGAACTGAAACCAAGAGTTGGACACTTAACCTACTGAGCTACCCAGGGGACCCAAGGAGCAGATAATTCTAACTGAGCCATGTTTTGTAGTAAAGATTTTATTTCTTAGAGTAGCTACAGATACTAACAAACTGTCCATGGAACTAAATTGCAGACTTCAAAAAGTTGCCAGAAATTTAGGTAATATATAAAATTGGACTATTTAAAGAAATGAAGAAATTTTGCCAATGCTGTTCTAGAAAACTCAGGAAAATAAGAAAGTACATATGGAAAATGGACTTACCTTATTGCAAAAATGTTAAATTTCAAATTATATATAATATACATGTATGTGTACGTGTGTGTGTGTATATATATGTATTTTTTTTAAGTAGGCTCCACATCTAGTGTCAAGCCCAATACAGGGCCTGAACTCACAACCCTGATAGCAAGACCTGAGTTGAGATCAAGAGTCAGATGCTTAACCGATGAAGTCACTCAGGCACTCCTCAGTTCTTATATTAAGCAGAAAGAAGTCAGGCTTTAATTATTACATTTAATCTACCCCTCCTTTGTTTTAGTCTCTAATTAATAATTCAGTCTATAAAGTTAAATTCCACATTTAACACTGATTTACCTTGTCCCTTACGAAACTCCCCCAACTCATAGTTACTTAGCTTTAATGAGCATCCCTATTGGATCAGTTACTACACTTGACAAAAATGACACAGAACAGTGCAGTAAACATATACCATGCATTACTAAAAATCTTACTTGTATCTGGTTGTAGAAGTCATTTTCTCATGATTCTCAAGAAAACGTTGAAAGGATTCTTTAGCCTCTTTGTATTTTGACCTTGCTTCTTCTTTTTCTTCTTTTTCTGTCTGGACTTTATAAGCATTGAAGGCTTGCTTTTTTTCGCTCAACTTTGCTAAAGCACTAAATTGAAAAAACACCATGTAAGAGTAAATGAAGGTAGGACGATCAAATGTCAATGCTTTGAAAAAAAATGATTTCATTCACTAAATATGAAAATTTCAATAAGATATTAAAAATTAAGAAACAATTACAGAAAATAATTTCTACTTTAAAAAATTTCTAATTTCATCTGTACTCAAATTGTATGACATGTCTTTTGGCTTTTCTGGTTCATATCTGACATAAAACAACTGTTATTGGTATCTAAGAGAAGACAATGATAGTTAAAAATTACACTATTTTACAGAATTTTTAACATGCTAGGGTTGGAAAAATAAATTAAAAACCTTAAGTGTTACCTGTATCGTGGATCATTAATGATCATTTTCATAGCTTGTTCCCATGAAGCATTAGATGGTACCCGCTGAAAATAATTTAATGACAAAATTAAAATTTTGCACAAATATTGTAAAAGTCATACAACAGGAAATAAAGTATAATACTCACTGCAAACATCAAGCACTTCCCTTTGCTCAAGTTTGAAAGAGGTCTAATAATTTCTTATTGAACCAAGGCAAACCTGGGTAATATACATATAAACTAAAAAGAAAGCTTAAACTCATATTTAACAGAGCAAGAGTACTTATCATAAGACCTTTGATTAAAAGGTAAATAGTTTTTTGAATAAAAACAATACAGAGGTAGAATGTACTGTATAGTATGCTGTACACAAAAATTTCTTTTTGTACACAAGAGTTTTTTTGGTGAAAATCAGTTTCATAAAAATATTCTTCAAAAAAGGGAAATTTAGTTCATTTTTGGTTATGACAGTTTATGAAGTTACTATTTTCAATAAGGACATCAAGGTACTGACTGCATTAAATAGTAACTTTATTAGATAATTATTATGTCATATAAAAAATCTTTAATACCTTTTCTTTCAATAATTCTTTAAATGCTTGCTTTGCCTCTTCCTTTGTATTCCAGGTATAGGTTTTCTTTGCTGGTTGGCTTTCCTCCTCTTCTTTTTTGGGAGTAAAACTAGAGGGAAATTCAAACATTTTATAATTTAAGTAAACATTTGCTTCACTTAGAAAAGCAATATCTTCATTATTTAAGTGTTCACTACTGAGGTTAAATTTTACAATTTCAAAATAAATTTTCTTATATGAATCCTACACATTTACCTAAACATAAAGGCATAAAATTAATAGAGTTTTTTCCTGAAACATTCAGTTATTAGGGAAATGGGGGCCTCTAAAAGTAACAATTATACTGAAACATTAATTCCAGCAATCCACAAATGAATACTTTTAAATGGTCTATAAAACTTACCCAGTGTCTTCATTTCAGTGCCTTAATAACTAAGGATTTGGGCAAATTGGCATAAATATAAAAAAGATGCTAAGGCTCTAAATCAGGACGGGAATACTACAATTCATATGCCAAATCTAGCCCATTGTCTGTTTCTGCAAATAGTTTTTTACTCAAAGTTTATATACTGTTTATGGCTTATTGTGTGCTACCTTAGCAGAACTGCATCATTGGGACAGAACTGATGATCCACAAAACTGAAAATATTAATTGATAATTTACAAAAAAAAGTATGCCAAATACTGATCTCAAACAAAAAGAATTAACATACCCAAGAATTACCAACTCTACCAGTTTGGTGGTCTTTATGAAATGAAAAGGTCATATAATCCTGACATCCCTTCCTATATATAAAGGGGGAAAATGCAGTAAACAAAAAGTAGAATACTTCAAGGAAGGACTAGAGCAAATACTAACAACTACAAAAAATATATTCCTACCATCTGAGTCAAGGAACCTTACTTTGGGAAAATTTATTTAAAATTCTCAGAAATAGTATAAAGGGCCCAGTCAAAGTAACAGCTATAAATGGTCTATAATGCAGTAATTAAAACAAGAAGATTATAATGATTCAGGCACTTAAGGAAATACTAGAAAGAAAATAAACAGGAACTATTTGTTGTTAAAATTATGAAAAACAAATTACTGCAGAAAAAAATGGAGTATAAAAAGATATTAAAAAAATTATCCCCCAAAGCTTAAATATCTATCAGAACACTAAAATTATATATATGTAAATAATGAAATAACATGCCATCATTCAACATGATGGGCTATGTCAACATAAAAGATATCACATATAGGTTTAAAATAGATATAATGCATACACTTTTTTTTTGAAGATTTTTATTTATTTGAAAGACAGAGATCACAAGTAGGCAGAGAGGCAGGCAGGCAGAGGAGGAAGCAGGGGCTTGATCCCAGGACCCTGGAATTATGACCCAAGCTGAAGGCAGAGGCTTTAAGCCACTGAGCCACCCAGGCACCCCATAATGCATATATTTTTAAGTGCATAGAAAAAGGGCAGAAGGAGGGTGCCTGGCAGGTTCAGCTGAAAGAGCATGCAACTTTTTTTTTTTTTAAAGACTTATTTATATGACAGAGAGAGACACAGCGAGAGGAAATACAAGCGGGGGAGTGGGAGATGGAGAGGCTGGCTTCCCGCCAAGCAGGGAGCCCAATGTGGGGCTCAGTCATAACCTGAGCCAAAGGCAGATGCTTAATGACTGCGCTACCCAGGCATCCCAGAGCATGCAACTCTTGATCTTGAGCTGTGAGCTGGAGCCCCAGATGGGTGTAAAGATTATTTAAAGAATAAAACAGGGGTGTGTGAGTGGCTCAGTTAGTTGAGCACGTGACTCTTGCTTTTGGTTCAGATCACGCTCTCAGGATCCTGAGATAGAGCTCCATGTTGGGCTCAGGGCTTGGGGGTCTGCCTTCCCTCTCCCTCTATCCCCCTCCCCTGCATGAGTACACGTGCTCTCTCTCAAATCTCTTAAAAAACAAAAATAAAACTTAAAAAAAAAAAAAATTTTTAAAAAGGGCCAAAAGATGTAAATAAAATGTTACTCTTCTATGCCTTCAAATATACCATATAGATTTTTCAACTTTTTTTTTAAGATTTTATTTATTTAATTTGAGAGAAAGAGAGAGAGAGACAGCACAAGTAGGTTGACAGGCAGGCAGAGAGAAGCAGGCTCCCTGCTGCACAGAGAGCCCGATGTGGGGCTCAATCCCAGAACCCTGGGATCGTGACCTGAGCCGAGGGCAGAGGCTTTAACCCACTGAGCCACCCAGGTTCCCCCCTTTTTCAACTTCTAAAACAGGAAAAATTTTAAATGATTTTCAACTTTGGGAAACACATAAGAAAAATTTTCAAAAATATATTTACAAGAAGCAGTTGGAAGGTGAGATCAGTATGCCTAAATATTAAGATGGGTGTTCATGTTTGAAACTTTACACCATGGTTCACAGTTTCTTAAAACGTATGTGAACATCATGAAAATCAAGAAGCATGGTTCAAATTATATATCTGTATAAAGCACAGCCAGATGAAATATGACCACATGACATGGAACATAAGTACATGTAAACTATAAATTGGCAGATGCAGCTGTCTGTCATATTAAAAAGTTATAGCAATTTAATTACAGTAACAGTTTTGCTCATACACCCTACTAAATATTTTTGTCTACTTAATTTTTGCTTCTATTTGATCAAACTAGCACTTCCTTTCAGGGCTTTGCTAAGTCATATTTGAGTCTGTTGTAAAATAAAATAGTACTAATCCTGTCTTTATTTAAAATTTTGTTATTTTAATAATCACGGACTTTTTGCATTCGTTTTGATTTAAAATTACGGCTAAGGTGGTTGGTACCCTGTTTTAAATTTGTACCGCATCCTCTACCTCTGAATTCTGCTTCCTAAACCTTCTGAGGATTAGTTTCCAACAGTGTAAGAGCATGACTTCGCAAAATTCAGCCTTGATTGTTTTAGATAATAATTCATTATCTAAATTCTCATGTTCTGATTCACAAAAAAATTTTAAGCACTCAATGGCCACCACATGAACGGGCAATTTCTTGCATTAATGAAGTCTGGTACTGATGTACAAAAGTCACTAAACTTACTCAGCTACGGTTTCCTGCTTAGCTGTTTCATCTCCAGTATTACTGGATACTTCCATGCTCTGTTCCTGAACAGCTGGAGTACTAGTAAGTTGTGCTTGTTCTTCAGTTGAAATTGTCACTGTATTCTCGTTATCTACAACGGTAGCAACAATTGAAGTAACTTCAGGCTCAGGAACAACTGGACCAGTTCCACCCACAGTATTCGAAGCAGAGGTGGAAGCACTGGCGTTGGCAGCAGCAGCAGCGGCAGCGGCGGCGGCTGCAGCAGCAACAACAGCAGCGGCAGCTTCTGCAGCAGCCATGGTGCTCATGGTGGTCGGAATTTCTGTTGTAGGAACCGGGGCTGCTGATGTTGTAGTGCACTCTTCTTGCTTACTATGCATTAAAAATACAACAAAAAACAGGTCATCTCATTAAGTAATGATCAGAAAGCCAAAAAATACTAGTTTTTAATCACAAAATCAAATGACTAAGAGTAACTATAAAAGGGAGAAAGGCAATGTGGCAAACTATAAGCCACCTGAAAAGATGAAAACCACAGAATGAAACTGGATTACTTTGATTTAACAGAGCAAACATTCAGGATAATATAGGATAGGGACTCATGCAACACTCTGCACTTCCAAAAGTCCAGTAATTGTTTTCGTTCACAAAATGCCCTACTATCAGATTGTATTATATACATCATAAATTTCTGTAAGAAGTTTAAATTTTATCCATTTCATATATTAAAAGGGAAACCTGAATACAGGAAGACATATATATTTCACCTATTCCCAAATTAAATCAAACCAAATTTCGGACTTTTCTATAAAGCAGCCTTAATTCAAAGGATGCAATCCAAATTCCAACAATCACTGTCTAGTAAAATGTCATTTGTATATCTTGAGTAAATATCCTTCTCCCTGCTCCCAATCCTCCAAAGACATCAAACAATCACCCTCATGTTAAATACTATTTATACTATAAAGCAAATAGTTGAAACAAGAATGCTATATACAGGAGACACCAAATTTGTAAATTGTACTGATATTCAAAATTACTTACCTACTTTCTTCAGCTTTGATCATTGCTATTAAAGAGAAAAAAGAAAAGTCACATATGACATGGTTTTTAAATATAATCAATGAAAATAAACATTAAAGGGAGATAAAGAGAAATTTCATACAATAAGATTTAATTTATCATCCGAAAAAACAAACTTTTTCAGAGCAAATTATTGCTCCAAAGTTCCAGGGCAGCAATTAAAGAATGAAGACAAATTTAAGTAACAGCAGTTTTTAGGAAAGTTTCTCTGCACACTGCTACTTTCCCAAAGGCTGCTGGCTACTGCAAAAACTCTCTGAAAATATCTGTATAATTCTAGAACAAAATAGTATTTTCCCCAGGGGTAAAACTATTTTTTTTTTTAAGATACCAAATTCAAAATGAGACCAAATTCATGATGAAATTCCAGCACAAAATACTAGCATTGACAGGTAGATAGATAGTTATACACACCAACTATTCTGTAGTAGGGTTATATCAGAAATGAGCTTGATATTTCTCACATGAATAAAATGGCAATCTACCTATCTACAATATTATTATTAGCCAATGCTAGTATAGAAATTTAAAGAGCTTTAAAGATGTGCATTCAGTATTAAAGTAAATTTTTCTTTATGGGTAACAAAAGTATTCAGCATCATTAGCAAATGAGGTGGTCCATGAAAGTAACAAAGCTGAACTTTATGAAAATATTTTAAAAACTTATCCCCCTTTAATGTAAACCATTTCTGAAAATATGTTGATAATGTCTGACAAAAAGAAGTCATCATTACTAACATAAATTAACGTATTTTTAGGATACAATGATGATCTAATAAGCTAATTATGTAACACAAGAAAAAGACTTAAGACCACAGAGCCTTTAGGAAATGTTTATTCTCTTTACTGTCAGAAGTCATTCCACACTGCAGATTATTATAGCCTCCATTTCTAAAATCTACTGCTTTTAAATTAATAATTTATGATACCAGATTCTATTAGAAATAAGAGTAAAAGAACTAACTTTTCAATTCGCACTCTAATCTCTGCTATTTGAAGAACTGGGTTTCATATTAGGTAGTATTTCCAGATTTTCAGGGGTATTTTGAACAGTTGAGAATAATGAAAAATACTCCCTTTGTAAGTAAAGCAGGACATTTTGTTTAATTCTCCCATAACATAAAGGCTATTTTACAATGTGCTAAAAATAATATTAGCAATAAATGTATAGTCTGACAATATATTAAAAAATTTAAACTGAACTCAAGGCTCTCTGCTATCTGCTACATGTGTTAAATCACATATTGTATGTATACACCAACACTCACAGTTGTATTTAAATTATTGTACATGATGCCCTTATTCAATTTTCCAATGGTAAATTAATTTTTTAATCAAAGTATAATTTTAAAAGTCACAAGCTCATTTATAATATAACCCTTTAATGAATTTTTAATTAGAGATTTCTCACTGCAGATTTACCCAATCATGGTTAGTGAACATTATTAGTAACAAACTCTAAAAATGTTAAATAATGACAGAAAATGAATTATCAAAGCAGCTCACCATGCAGGTTTGATTTTGTAATAAGACTTCCAGCAACAATGGTATTCTGGTATCCTAGTTTCAGTGGAATCAAATCAAATAAAAATCTATTTAAAATCTATAGAACTGATATCTAGAGCAACAAGAAAATAAGAGCCCATAAAACTGTTACACCATTTAAAATGTTCTAATCATTTAATTTTTAAAAATAAGACCTGTGTTTGAACAATCCTATATATAAAGGATTGTTTCAAGGTGAATGACATAGATATGTAAAAAATTAACATTAAAAATTATTTTTTTCTGTGTTACCTTCAAGATCCTCAAGTTCTTTAGGTTTGGCCCAGCGGGATTCTTTTGTTTGAGAATTATAATAGTAAGGCTTTCCAGAATCAGATTTGTATTCCTTCCAGGGACACTTAGATAAAAGTTGCTAAAGGGAAATAAAAATCTTCAGTTAACAGTAATGTATTTAGCATCACTCATCATTCACATTACTGTTTCCCTAAATATCAATCTGTACAACTCAAACACTTTTGAGATAAGCCACCAATTACAGAATACTTAGTAGGTAATGTTATTTGAAATATTATTTAATCTTTACAATAATACCGCAATATCCATACTGTTATTTCAAATTTATACTGCTACTTACAGAAAATAACTTGTTTAAGATAATATACCTAATAAAGGAGCAGAAGCAAGATTCAAAACCAGGTCTATGTAAATTTCAGATCCTATCTGTTGTTGCCATTTACACCCCATCATAGGTAAAATTTATCATACATACTTCACAGACTTCTCAAATACTAACAAAAGTAGGAAAAATAAAAAATTGGGAAAAAGCAAAATGTGGTTTACCCATGCTCAGATATCAGTTTTATGGCTAATAATTTATTAAACCTATGCAAACTATCTTATGTAAGGAAACAAAATAAGTATGATATACTTAAAACCTAATATACAAAACCGCTTGGCGTGCATGAGAATGCTACTGAAAACTCCTATTTAGATGGTGTCTTGGTGATGATATTTAAAGAAAAAATAACTACCTGTGTCAGTACTGGGATTAAAAAAAACAAAAACAAAAACAAGAACCAGTCTCTGTCAACCTCCCATCCCAAGTATTGCTATGCATATTATTGTGGTAGCCTAGAAAATATTTTTATATCCTCAAACTCCTTCATTAAGAAAGAAAATAAAATGTGCTGCCAACCTGGAAAAATCTCCAACTATAGCTTGAAAGGCCAGATCAACTCTTACTTAGGACTCCAGAGTTCTTAATTAAACCATTTACAAAAGTGTTTATTCAATTTACTCCTTCAATTTAATTTCCACACTATATATCATGAATGATAAAATTCAAAAAGAAATACACATACTTTGCAGGGGTTTTTTTCCACATAGACACTTCCCACTCTAAAAGAAGGATACTTATATTTTTAATTTAATTCCTTCTCCATTACCTCAAACTCACTGGAAAATTTTTAAAAATCCACTGGAAGACATTTTCAATCACCTAGGTTTGCTTAAAGGGAAAAGTTTAAAATGTGAATACAGGGATGCCTGGGTGGCTCCAATGGTTAAGTATCTCTCTTTGGCTCAGGTCATCATCCCAGAAGCCTGGGATCGAGTCCCCAGTCAGGTTCCTTGATCAGCGGGGAGCCTGCTTCTCCCTATACCTGCTGCTTCCCCTGCTTGTGTAGCCCTCCTTCTCTGACAAATAAAATATTTAAATAAATAATAAAATGTGAATTTAGAGAATAGAGGGCAGAGAGAGAGTCCTTTTGCTCTTCCAATTTATTTTTAATTTGATGCAACCCGGTAAGGTTTACTGGGCAGGGGCAAAAATCAATAAACAAAATTGCTCTGTCCTTCTAACAGTCAAATATTCATAAACTCCTAAGGAAAAAAAAAATGACTCAATCTATTTGACAATCCCTAATTTTAAAGCCTCAAATTTTTACCTCAGCAGGTGTTTTCAGATCATCCGGTTTCTCCCAAGTAGACTGTTTTGTTTCAGTATTGTAGTAGTAAGTCCTTCCATCAGGTGACTTATGCTCAGTCCACATTGATTTCTAAAGAAAAAAAATTTAAAAAAAATTCAAATTATTTAATAGCGTTATGACAGTGAGTATCAGTTTTCATTAGTTTCATTAACATTATACAAAGAAATTAGAAGTATAAAAACAGGCATACTTTTCACAGTTTAAGTCATTTAGAATAATTTACCAGTGTAAGCAGTAGGGACAAAACTGAAAAAATAGACTATTTTAAAAGTATTTCAAAAGTGACATGGACGTATTGATGTTTTAGAACATCTCTATATTTTACAAAGTATCTCAGAAGTATAAAGATAGGAATGTTTCTCCTAAAAATGGTAATTTTGTAACTAATGCACAAAGATAATCTATATGCAACACAGATTATTTTAGCTCTGCCTTATAGCTAAAATATATGAAGTAGATGCTAATGTTATATTAGGTGGATTGATCATGAGCTCAATAACTTGAATATTTACATCAAGTTGGACAAAGCTCCAGACTGACATGCCATAAAGATGCAGCTATCGAAACTAGAAAGGACGGATGTTGGATGATAGAATTTAATAATGAAGGTGAAATTTAACAGTGATAAAATTTGAATCTAAATGCCTCAACACAAAATGGGTGAGAAAGTTTTATGTGACACTAGTTTGATACAGAATATAAGCCCACTCTTGGACCCAGAAGAACTACTAAGAACCTACTAAAAGTTGTTAGTAAAACCTCAGGCATCAATAAAGATGATGCCTCAAATAAATGCTGGTTTGGAGTTACAAGGTTCCCATACATATACACATAAAATAATAATAAAAGGGGTAAGAAGAAACTTTGAGAGGTGACAGGAGTCTGTGGTCTTGGTGGTGACTATTTTCAGGTATGCATTAATTCATCAAATCATCTGGTTGTACACATTGAATATATACAGTTTCATATGTCAGTCATACCTTAATAAAGAGTTTTTTTTACAAAGTTCATTTTTACAAGGAATCATGAATGAATTAATTACTGAATGAGATCAAAGGTATTAAGTTCAGTTCCAGGTACCAGATTATTTAGATAGTAACAAAGTATGCTTGAAAGAGGGTTAGAGAAGATGTATATATCACATTTCTTCAAATCTATGACAAAACATTATACATATCTCTAAGAATGAAAAAGTAAAATCATCTTCGAACTATTACATACTTTTTAATACTCAGATTTTACGATACACTTCTTAAAGACATATATGTCTTAGACACTGATTTTTATCACAATTCAGTTTTTTTGATAAGTACAAAGGCAAATAAAATAGTTAAGCTGTTCCTTAAACTTCACACTAAGACCATTTTTTATATGAGAGCTGCCAACATCCATTATATTCCACACATCATCATCCCCTTTGCTATAAAAAATATTGGTAATGCAGCATTTATTAAAACAAAAACAAAAAACTAAAAATCACCAGCGCTTGTCCTTAACTATCTTCTAACCGTACTTAAAGATGACCTTCTTTTTCTTCCTCATCAACTTTATTGAGAAATAGCACATACCTACTTTTGATTTCTGGTTTGGGAATATGACTCAACACACATCATTTCATTGCTTTTTCTACCCTCTCACCATAGTCATTTTATCCTAAGCTAACATGCTATGCCGTTACTTCAAGAACTTTCTTTCAAACCACTGGAATTCATTCTTCTGATGTTGGCACATTTTGTTGTTCAGTCATATACAACTAAGTCATAATTGCTGCCTGGAGAATGGAGATCGTAAGACACAATGGATTATAGGATGAATCTCAATTTTAGACACATTCAATAGTCAAACTAAATATGCTAAGTGATATAAGGAAATGTGGTTCTGCAAAACGTGGGGATGGAGAACAAGAAAAGGTGATTTAAGGACACAAATTAATGTAATTTTCACACAAGTAGATGAGGGAAGTTTTTGTAAAACTTCCATGAAGAAAACTGGAGTTATTGTGAAGAAGGAATTATAAACAGCCATTTGAATTCAAAGAAAAAAGCTGATAAAATTTGAGCTTTCTGATAACAAAACATTTGTCTCCTCTTATACAGATTGATTAAGTTATCGACGTGACTATTTACAAAATGGACTCCGCATAGTATAGCAGGATAGTTAAAATAGTTCAAAAGGTATGTTAAATTCTTTAACTTATTCTAACACTGTGTGCAGGATAGGACAACTACAATCTCTCTGGAGCAAACATTATAGTAACTGCTGGAAAATCTTTAGCTTGCTGTTACTTTAAAATCTAACCAAAAGGTGATGTGATTTAGAGATGTATGGAAGCTTCAACTGTATGAGTATTGCTTTATTTGACAAAGTAAATCCTGCTAAGGAAGACAGAGGTTTCTATTTCTTCCATATATATATATAGAATATATATATATAAAATTTTAAAAGATATCAGTAGCATCTCAGAACTGCACTAAAGAGAAAATCTAAGTTCCAAAATTATATTTAAACTTCCCAAGTAACATCTGCTAAAGAGCACTCAGAAAAGAGGAAGTTCACCAGAAACAAACTCATGAAAAGATGTAAAAAGGGACAAAGGACACTTGGACCAAATAATAGGGATAAAGATGAGAAATGTACAAACCAGTAAAATAAACAGTAAGAAATTTAGTATTCACTAGTTATTATTTTATTTAAGCCTTACAGCTATATGACAAAGCAGTATGAACAGTATCCCCATTTTTCAAATAAGAAAACCAAGGTTTAGGAGGGTTAGTAAACTGTTCAGAGTGATCCAGGAAGTAAAAAAAAGCTAGAAATAATTCAAATTTTCTTCTACAGACCATATTTTACCCACACAAATGTTGTGTCAAAGATACTATATTCAGGACAGTCTAGATGTCAATAAGGACAGATAAATTTCTGATCTACCAATGAGTGGTAAGCACTGTTAATTGCTTTATATCAATTCCCAAATTAATTGTTAACAACCCTGCCAAGGTAGATACTATTTATTATCTCTCCTTTATAAGAAGAGGAAACAGAACACAAGAAAGTACAGGAACATGCCCAAGGTAACACAGCTGTCTCGTGAGTTCATTACAACATTGTCTTGCGTACCCACTAAGTTCCTCTTAAAGAGCAAGGCTTCAACACTTGGCATTAAGAGAAACAGAAACATTTCAAAAAGGAATATAAATTCTGTACTAATGCCTTAACTAATATAACAAATCTACTTATAGAAGTCAACTCTGAAGAAAATTATTTATCTGATAAGTTTTTGCACCTTCTCCTTATATATATCTAATCTGCAATTTAAAATAAAACTGTACCTTGCTTCTGGCCAAAACTAGTAACTAATATTTTACAAGAAAAACTTATAAACAAATGAACCTTAAATGCTGAATATAAGATGAAGAATGCCATGAAATATCAACAGATATATGAATAAACTAGCAACTGTAAAGTTGTCTTATGAAGACAACTAAAACATATGACTTAGGCAAATAGTTACATTAAGTACAGAGTACAGCACAGTCTAATCGAAAAACTTATTTTCCTAAAAATTACTCTTTTTTAGTAACAGACCTTTCTGTGCAATAAACAAACGCTGCCTATAAAATATTTAGACTGTCCTTGCTTAATCAGAGAAAACCTAACAAAGACTTAGATGTGTATTCTGAATGGATCAAAACCAGGATGTTATTTTTAACCATAGGTGATTTGCTTTGAGGACTTTTAGGAACAATTAAGATAATCCCTGCACTGGAATTTTAGTATTACTTTGCACTTTTGTCACAGATGATAGCCTTCCCCAAATTATTTTATTACTTTGACAGTTACTGTATTAAGAAAAAACTGTCAACACAAATGGCAGTCCCGGTGAATCAACCAAAAGTCAGCATTTTCACAAATGATAAACTAGAAGCATAAATTTGCAAAGTAAGGCATTAAAAAACTATCATCCTTAATATACAAAAATCTATTACAATCAATAAGATAATCTAATGGAAAAATAAACATGACCATTAATACAACTCAATACAGATAACATAATTAGATATTCAACTTCATTAGTAAATCAAGGAAGCATACATTAAATGAAAACTTTTTATTCTTCCTGTAAGTGACAGCTGAAAACTTAGTATAGATGTTAAAAGGGTGTGAAGAAAAGTACCCTGTCACGCTAGTGTTGGGAATGGAATTAGAACTGGTTTGCTGGCAAGTTACTGGTTCTCATCAAAACTGAAAATATAAACAAAAGAAATACAAACAACCTCCTGATGCTGATATTTCACTCCACAGAATCTCGCCTACATAGTTACAAAGAGGTACAAGAATGTTCTCTACAGGATTACTTTAATGAGGAAAAATTGGTGATAATTCAACATCCACCCATAGGAAAATCATTCAATTAGGGTCGATTCATACTGTAGATTTATCGTATGGAGATCTGTTTTTTAATATAATAGAAAGTGTCTAAGACACAGTTTTAAATATAGAGTGAGACATTGTGATAAAGTACCAAAATACACACAGAAAATATTTAAAAGGAAAAAAATGCATATACATAATTATCAAGAGCTGATATACTTTCAGAGATCAAAAAGCTCGTCAACAACTGGGTAGTGAATAAATTCACTACTCAAACTATATAAACACATGTACATCAGATAAATATTTATACATACATGAGCATTTCTGTAGTAAAGTGTAAGTTCAACTGAATGAAACAAAAAAAAACATGATTAAATGTAAACACTAAACAGGCAGAAAAATCCTCTCAACTACTATAAACAAGGAGAATTAAGAAAAAGTCCAAATGTAAATTAGCATTAAGGAAGAACATAATCATGATCAGAAGATTTGCAACCAATTCCCAAAATCTAGAGGAAATAATTTCCTAAGACTATTATAATTTGCCCTAGAAGAAACATATCATACATGAATATTCCAACTACTGTAGAAGCATCTGAAAGATACCCAACCAGATAATTTCACAGAACACCACATAAGCTTTAAAGAACACAGAATTATTACGTCCTTGTTTCAGGTCACAGGAAAAGATGAAAAGCTCTTTATTAATAATAAAACTCAAAAGAAAAGGTATCAAAAAAGAAAAGCAGGTAATGCTACTTATAAATATAAATCTTAAAAATTTAAATATAACATTAGCCAAGAAAATCCTGCACTGTATACACTCTGACCAAGTAGAACTGATTGTAGCAGTGCCAGGGTAGGTTAATACTGGGAAATCTATAAGAAAGTAATTATTTCCATTAACAAACTGGAAAAAAAAAATCATAGGAGCACACCAATTTACTTGGTATGATCAAATCACATCCTGAAAATTACAATGGTTTGGAAGTATTAAAAAAATAAAAACAAAAATCCTAGAAACAACAATAAATGATAAAGGACAACTTACTGAAATATTATTTATAATATTTATATATATAATATATAATAATATATATTATTATATATAATAATATTATTCTAAAGCCACTTGCATTAAAATCATGACCAAAAGGGGAGTGTACAATCACTGTATTTCAACAAATACCTAACAATAATGAAATGAAGTAACTGGTATATTTGGGAAAGAGAAATTCTCTTATCTTTAATTGGAAAAAAAAAGTATAATATACCTGGCTCTAAGATAAATATACAAAAATCTTTGAATTGACAATAACTCATTTGCAATAAAAATATGAAAAAGTCCTATTCAAAATATATTAAGTTTTCAGAAGGTAAAATAAACTAGAATGAAAACGAGGTACTTATATATAGTAAGATAGTTAAGAAGATCGGGGCAAGGGGTGGAGGTAGGAGAGAGAGAGAACAGGTGGAGCACAGAGATTTTCAGGGTAGTGAAACTATTCTGTACACACGATCATGATGACATGTCATTAACATTTGTTAAAACTCAAAGAATAGGTAACACCAGAATGAACTCTAATGTAAACTGGACTGTGGGTAATAATGATGTGTCAGTGTAGGATCACTGATTTTAATAAACATTAACATCCTATACCCTAGTCCATGATATTGATAGTATGGGAGGCTGTGGGGGGTGGATATTAAGAAACTCTACTTGGTGTTCAATTGTGCTACTAACCTAAAATTGCTCTAAAGAAAGTAAATTAAAAAAAAAAAACCCACTCTAGAAACCAAGAAAACCATACTACCCAATATGCTTTCAATAAAGAAATCAAATGAGAGGAGAAGAAAAAATATTGGGAAATGAGTTAAAAGAAAATCCTCTATGTCAAAACTTAAGCAACATAGTTAACTTAGTACAAAAAAAGGTCTAACAACCAAGAGCTAATAATATTAGCACTCAAGAAGCTAGAAAAAAGGCAGCCGAGTAACCAAGTAGGAAATAAAGACAATAGCAGAAATAAACTGGATGGTCACCCCCTCCAAAAAATAAACAAATAAATAAATAATGGCAATGACAGAATTCTAACTCCATGCTAAACAATTATTAAACCTCAACAAAACAGATAGATATATAGAAAAGCATAAATAAGAAATTAAAAACCAGAATAGTGCAATAATCACTAAAGAAACTCAAATAGTTATCTAAAACCTCTATACTCAAAAAGCACTAGGTCCAGACCATTTTTAGTTGTGTTCTATCAAACTGTTAAGAAGTTAAGTTTTGCGTCAGGGTACCTGGGTGGCTCAGTCGGGTTAAGCCTTCATTCAGTTCAGGTCATGATCCCAGGATCCTGGGATCGAGCCCCACACTGGGCTCCCTGCTCAGTGGAGAGCCTGCTTCTCCCTCTCCCTGCTGCTCCCCTACTTGTGCTATCTCTTTGTCAAATAAATAAATAAAATCTTAAGAAAAAAAAAAGGAAAGAAGTTTTGCATCATTTATGTAAACTGTTCTAAGGACCAGAAAGAGAAAGGTTATTATCTAGACACGAATAACCTAAATTAGCAAACTGAATTCCAAAGGAATTAAAAACACATGTGTGCACTACATATACACTCTTAACACACTTAATGAATAACTACAGTTCACCTTAGTAATGCAAAGATGAGATAACAGAAAATTTATCTGTGTACTTGCACGTTAATAGACTACAGAAGAAATACCATATGACCATCTCAGTGGATAAGAAAAAAAGCACTGAAGAATTTTAAAATTAAGTTAGTGGGGCACGTGGGTGTTCAGTCAGTTGAGCATCTGACCCTTTATTCAGCTCAGATCATGATCTCAGGGTCCTGAGATGGAGCCCTGTGTCAGGCTCCAGCCTGCTTAAGATTTTCTCCCCTCCCATTCCTCTGCTCCCCACCCCCCCACCCAGGCATCCCACCCAGCCCTGGCTTGCACGCTTGTGTGCTTTCTCTCTAAAAATAAAGTTCATAAATGACCTCTCTCAGCAAATGAGGAAAAGAAAAGTCAATTTGTAAGAGTTGTTTATCAAAAAAGTATAGTAAACATCATATTAAGTGGAAAATTCAATACATAATCCCTTTAAGAGAGGAAAAAAGGTAACAAAATCAGTTTATCATCACCGCTATTGCTCACCATAGTGCTAGAGGTTTTGTCTGACACAGTAAAAGTTAAAGGATTAGATACGAAGATTAGAAAAAAAGACGAAACTCAAATTTAAGCTCTCCTACAAGACAGACACAAAAGAACTGACTACCACGTTCACTGGTATGACTTAGTATTATAAATACGCCTTCACAATCTATAAATTCAAGGCAACTCCAATGAAGATACCAAAAATATCTTGGACACCTGAAACTGAGTAAAAATTTTTAAAAGCTACCGTGCAGGTAAACAAAGAGACTGATAAAAATACTCAAATCATTAAAAGGGAAAACAGGTGAGCTACAGAGTAAGATAATGCTATTTATAGGAAAAACATTTCTATATATAAAAAACCTGAAGACTTCACCAAAAAACCCATTAGAAATAAATTCAATATGATACAAAAATCTGTTTCATATATCAAAATGAACAATCAGAAAGAAAAACTAAAGCAAAAAAAAAAAAATACCCATATACAATTGAACCAAAAATAAAATACTCAGAGAAAAAAGTAACCAAAGAGGGGAAAGATCTGCACAAGTGGAAACTAGGACACTGATTAAATAAACAAACACAAATAAATGGAAAGACATTCCATGCTCATGGATTAAAAAAAATTAGTATTGTTCAAAAGTCCATACTACCAAATCCATGCAACCCTATCAAAATTTCAAAGGCACTTTTCAAAGAAACAGAACATACAATCCTAAAATTTGGATGGAATCACATAAAGACTGAATAGGCAAAGGAATGTGAAGAACAAAGCTGGGGGTGCCATGCTCCCTGCTTTCAAATTATATTAACAGGGTACTAAAATTAAAATAGTACAGTCCTGGCATAAACATAGACATATAGATCAATACAACAGAAGCAAGATCTAAGAAATAAACTCATGCATAAATGATTGATGAATTTATGACAAAGGAGGCAGGAATATATAAGAAAGGGCAGCCACATGAAAAAGAATGAAATTAGACTACTATTTTCCATCATGCACAAAAATTAGCCCAAAATGGATTTAAGCTTGAATGTAAGACTTGAAACCATAAAACTAGAAAAAAAGATAGGCAGTAAAACCTCCTTGACCATCAATCATGGCAGTGATTTACTGGATTTGATTCCAAAAGCAAAGAACAAGAGAGAAATAAACAAGTGGACTACATCAAATTAAAACCTCCTGGCACAACAAAGGAAATCATCAACAAAATGAAAAAAGTAACCTATTGAATGGGAGAAAAATACCTGCAACTCGTGTATGTAAGGATAAATATCCAAAATATATAATAAGCTCATACAACTCCACAGCAAAAACCCCCAAACAATCTGATTAAAAAGTGGGCAGAGGATCTGAAGAGACATTTTTCCAGAGAACACATGGAGGTGACCAACAGACATAAGAGAAGATGGTCAACATCATTACCAGGGAAATGCAAATCAAAACCACAATGTGATACCACCTTATATTTGTTAGAATGCCTATTATCAAAAACAGGTAATAAGTGTCAGTGAGGGTGTAGCTGAAAAGGAAACCTTCATGCACTGTTGGTGCGAATGTAACTAGTGTAGCCTCTATGGAAAACAGTATGAAGGCTTCTCAAAAAATTAAAAATCGACTACCATACAATTTAGCAATTCTGCTTCTGGGCATTTATTCAAAGAAAATGAAAATGGTAACTCAAAAAGATAGATGTACCCACAGGTTCATAGCAGCCTTATTTACAATAGCCAAGATACAGAAATAACCTAGGTGTCCTTGGATGGATGAATGGATAAAGATATAGAATATATACACACACAAACGGGCACACGCACAAAGAGGAGAACTATTCAGCTATAACAAGAATGAAATCTTGACATCTGCAACAACGCAGTTGGACCTTGAAGGTATTACGCTAAGTGAAATAAGTCAAATGGAGAAAAACAAGTACCCTATGATCTCATTTACATGTAGAATCTAAAAAACATATAAAATCCAAACTCAGATATAGAGAACAGATTGCAGGTGGGGGTTCGAAATGGGTAAAGAAGGTCAAGAGGTACAAATTTCCAATTATAAAATAAGTAAGACATGGAGATGTAATGTACAGCATGGTGACTACAGTTAACACTGTGTGGCATATTTCAAAGTTGTTATGAGAGTAAATCTTAAAAGTCCTCATCACAAGAGAAAAAGATCTGTAACTATGTATACAGAAAGATGTTAACTAAATTTAGTATGAACATTTTACAATGTATACAAATACCAAATAAGTTTGTACAATCTAAAATGTTATGCCAATTATAACTCAACAAAAAAATAAACATGAAATATGTGAAGAAAAAAAGAAAAGAAAAACAAAAATATGTACACAAAAAATTTAATAAGCTTTTCCCAATATATGCATGTCTTAGGGCATATATTCAAGTAAGCACCCATTAGGGAGGGTGCTGTAGGGATAGGAGTGAAGATGAAAAAGTGAAAAAAATGTGTGGAATCTTCCAAGGATGAGTGACAATGACCGTAATCGGAAGAGTTTAGGTAACTCAAATTTGTGTACCTTAAATTTTTTTTTTTTAAGGATGTTATTTATTTACTTGAGAGAGACTCTGTCTGAGATCATGACCTGAGCTGAAATCAAGAGCCAGCTGCCTAACCAACTAAGCCACCCAAAAGCCCCACCTTACTAAATATTAAAGCTGTTTTAATGGAGAAAAAAAAAAAAAAAAAGGTGTAATACTGGGTGAAAAATTAACAGATATGGACCAACAGAAAAGAAAACCCAGAAGGAGATGCCAGAGTACGTGTGAATTTAACTTATGACAAGAAAGATATTTCGGGGTGCCTGGGTGGCTCAGTCTGTTAAACATCTACCTTCAGCTCAGGTCATGATCCCAGGGGTCCTGGGATCAAGCCCCACTCAGTATGAAGTCTGCTTATCCCTCTCCTCTGCCCCCCATCCCCTCCTCGCCAACCCTGGCCCACTCATAAGCTTGTGCTCTCTCCCTCTCTCAAATAAAAAGTTAGGGAGAAATTTTATTTTCTTCTTTTTAACTATGTCTGCTCCTTAATCCCCCAAGCAAGCCTACATTATTTAAAACAAAAACAAAAACAAAAAACAAAACAAAACAAAAATCATAAAGCTATCACTGGTGAAAAATACAAACAGGCACTTTTAATGGAAGAATATCACATGGATATTTTATAATCATTCAACTTTAAAAAAAAAAAGAAAAAGATTTTTATCTATTTATTTGAGAGAGAAAGAGAGATCCTGCATGCCAGCAGAGGTAGGCGCTGAGATGGAGAGAATCTCAAGCAGACTCCATGCCAAGCTCAGAGCCCAACTCAGGGTTGGATCTCATGACCCAAGTGGAAGTCAGACACTCAACTGACTGAGCCATGAGGTGCCCCTCTAACCATTCAACTTTTAAAGCAGAAGATACAAGAAACTTTAAAATATTTAAATACAGTTCACAATTAAGTCTTTCCCCTCATATTTATAATCAATTAACAGCTTTTTGCATTTCCTTAACCATAATATGGGGATAACAGCTATCTCTCAGCATTATTTTGATTAAATGAGATTATACACACAAACTCTTCTTTCCGGGGTGCCTCGGTGGTTCAGTTGGTTAAGCAACAGACTTAACTTTGGCTCTGGTTGTGACCTCAGAGTTCTGAGACTGAGCCCTGCACTGCCTGTGTGCTGTGCGTGGAGCCTGCTTAAAATTCTCACTTTGTCTTCTTACTCCCCACCCCCCAAACCAGAAACAAACAAATGAGCAAACAAAAAACCCTTTTCTTGGGGCACCTGGGTGGCTCAGTGGGTTAAAGCCTCTGCCTTTGGCTCAGGTCATAATCTGAGGGTCCTGGGATCAAGCCCTGCTTCGGGCTCTCTGCTGGATGGGGAGCCTGCTTCCCTTCCTCTCTCTCTGCCTGCCTCTCTCCCTACTTGTGATCTCTGTCTGTCAAATAAATAAATAAATAAATAAAATCTTTAAAAAACAACAACAACAACAACAACAAAACTCTCTTCTTCCCACTGATCTTTAAGGAATTAAAACACAAAAAATCAAAGAAAACCTTGAGGTCAATGGGCATGGCTATTATCAATAAACAAAAAATAGGCATCTTTAAGTGAGTCTTTCAGACATGTATTATTTTCCCAAACATAATAAAAATCTGTAACAAAACACCATGTACAGAAACATTAGCAAAAATAACTATTATCCTAAAAAAATCAAGTATGGAGAAAAAGAAATGCAGCATTGCAGTATCATTCTCTCCTTTTCTTAGGAGCAAAACAAAACAAAACAAAAACAAAAAGCCAACAAAGAAACCCCCCATCAAAAAACACAAACCAAATGAAACTGAACAAAAAACCCACCAACACCAAAAAACCCAAGAACAAAAAAACCAGCAATTTTGAATAACGTATTTGTTTTTCTGACACCAATAGGGAAGGTACAAACAAGTAAGTATTTTAAAATGTGTATTAGAAAGTTTACACAGTGGGTTTACAGTAATAAACAAGGGTACAGAGATTTTTGTATATGCGTACTTTCTAATGTAAACCATATGTAAAAACTATCAGGTTAATTAACAGGTTAAAAACTTCTAATGTAAACCATATGTAAAAACTATCAGGTTAATTAATATACCTATAAGCTGTTTCCCTTCTAATTGTACTGGGAGGGGAGAAATTCAAATCTTTCTAAATTCTGATGTATATCTGATTTCTTTTTCTCTCATTAAGTCCCATGAAAATTAAATTTTAAGATAAATCGTTCAAAGAATTTTCAACCTTTAGCATAGAAAAGAAAGGAAAAAGATTCAAGTTAGCAGATAATCTTTAAAACAGAAATAAGGATCAATGTCGTAGGTTAAAGAGTTATAATGAAATAACTATGTTCTAGAGGTACTTACTGCACCAGATGCTGTACCTAAAAAAAAAAAAAAGGGAACAGTATTTACAATGTGATAAACCATGGTCTTCTTGAGTGAACATTTAAAAAATATTTATTCATACTATTTTTTCCTCCTTATCCTGTCACACTAAATATCCTAAGACTGCCCCATATGATCTATGTGCATGCTCTCTTTTTTACAAAATAAACATATATGGTGGAAGGCATTTTCAGAATTAAGTGGTACTTTTAACTTTTAAACTTCAAACTCACTTAGTTCCCGTTGGAAAAGTCATAATCTTTGACATTTGTTTCTCTTCTTGCTATTATAGGTGTCTATCTTGACTAATTCCTTTCTCCACTACACTACTGAAATAAAAAAATGCCAGACTTTAGATCTATGGCACCTTCAAGTATATAAATTCCACACTTGTGGTGTAAAATACAATATCCATTAGCTACCACACTTCCCTGTTTAAAGTTTTTAATTGAGATTAAATAAAATTTAAAAATTCAGTTCCTCTTTGTACAAGCCAATTTCAATTACTCAGTACTCATATGCACCTAACGACTATTGCATTGGACAGTACAGATTACAGAACATTTCCTTCATTGCACAAAAGTCCATTAGATGGTATGGTCCTAGACTATTATCAATACCCCTCTAGACAGAAGGGGAATTGCCTATTAGTCACCAAGTTCAAAGGAGTAAGTTTAACTTTAGTAACTAGTAATCTAAAACAATGTGTGAAAAAGAAAAAAAGAGCTATATGTAAAAAAGGAATAAAACAATAAAACACACAGAACAAAATCAAAAGAAGCTACCATGGACATCACTGGTAGAACCAAAGCATTTTAAAAGTAATTAAGAAGAAATTTTATGAGTCTGTTTCTGACTCAGGATGCAGGAAACAAAATGTTCGTTACCAAAGAGGGGAGGGCAAGAGATAAACTTCTGGATATAAAGTAAGTCAAGGCAATGTAGTGTACAGCATAAGAAATACAGTCAATAATATTATAATAACTTTGGAAGGTGATGGATAGGTAACTAGACTTACTGTGGGGATCATTTTGTAATGTACAAAATTATCAAATCACAACGTTGTACACTAACAAGTTAACAAGATACTACTGTATGTCAATTATACTTCAATTTAAAAAAAAAGAAGAAATTTTAAGATAATTTTCCAGAATTATTTAGGGTAATAGTAATCAGCTCTAGATAGCTAATAAACAAAATATTATACTAGATATTTCAGAACATCATTTAACTTAAATAAAGAAATTTGTGAACTATCTTAAAGAGATCCATTATGCCCCATATAAACCTGTTGGAAAATGGTGCATTTTAAATGTTTCAAACCATGTTTAAAAGAAAAAACGTTTTAGAGGTACCTGGGTGGCTTAGTCAGTTAAGTAACTCACTCTTGATCTCAGAGTCATGAGACTCTTCCTCCTTCGGAGGACCCTACCATAGGTGTGGAGCCTGCTTGAGACTCTCTCTTGCTCCCTCACCCTCTGGCCCTCTTCCCCCCACAAAAACCAAAAAACCAAAAAACATTTTGGCATAATCATGGAAAAAAGCTCAGCATCTGGAATACCAATTCATCTGGAACATTATTTACTTACAAATAATTGAGGCACTGCTAATATATATAAAAGGTACACCAGCCAAACAGTTATTAATAACTGGCTGATTAAAAAAAATTATCAGCAGGTTAACAAACTCCAATGGCTACAGGACCAAGCAGGTAACAGAAAAGACTATGAAGTAGTCCAGAAGGCTAATGAGAGTACATGCTCCATGTCCAAAATAAGGAGTTACTACCCCATTCCACAATGTCTGGCTGAATACAAACCGGGACTCAATCAGAACTTTTCATTTAAATATTCTCTGACTACCTACTGTGTTAGTAAGTACCACTGTAAACAATGAGCATTGCGATAATCCACTTTTTCAAGATAAATTCAAACTTGGTGTAAAAAGATAAAGCTAATTGTTGAATATGGCCCAAGACTTTAAATGACAGCAACTAATTATAAAATTTAAAAACATTGTATGGGCTAAATAAAGTATAACTATAGACCAAATCTGGTCCCAGAACTCCTGATCTAAAATTATGGTAATTTCTTACGGATTCAATTATAAATACTATCCCTATTTCCTACTGCTTAAAACAACAACAAAATGAAAAAAAAAAGTCAGGAGCTAATCATAAAACCCAAGTGATGCTGCTTTTATTCCTTATTATGATAGCTACTGTCCAAATGAAGTCTAATATTTACTACCATAAATGGTGTACATACCTGCTGCTACATCCATATTATTTACTCCTGGCTGTAAGAAAACAATTAAATTAGTAGTATTCACCTCGTTTAAGCTATATTTTGCAAAAGCTTCTCATAAACCACAATCAGAGTCCCCTTTATGTGTAATTCTCAAGCCACTGACTCAAAGATTCTCACTAAGTTTCAGTTCCTTGACTTTGCTATAAATTTTAAAAATATCACTAACCTGGAGCTAAACACTTATAATCTAAGTGGTTTATTCATATGATCACCAGTTACATATAGATTGACAACCACTTATCCACAATCTGATACAGAAAAAGCTCTAAGAACCAAGTTTTTTCAACTTTCACACCAACATCATTTTAGTGGCAAAATCTGCTCTGAATGACATAAGCTCTTTATTTATCCCACCCAAGAGAATACCTATCAGTTTGGCTATAGAAATATTGTGCTTAAAATTATATAAGGCATTGTATAAGACCCCAAAAGAAATTTTTATATAATATATAGAATTTACAAAGTATTATTTTACAATAATAAAATATTGTAAAATATATATTTGACCTAAGGATTTTGGGTAAGATACTGCAAACTTACCACCCCAGTGGAGTCTGTTCATTACAACCACTAGGTTATCAGGTAATAAGTAAGTTATGGTAATATGAGTATCATGATGATTTACAGATTTGCTATACAATCCAGTAAGGGTGATAAGGCTATCAAGGATTTTGTAAGTCATGTGCCCTCATTCAAGTCTCATGAAATGTAAACTCAGAATAAAATCTTCTGATTTCTAAATCTAGGATCTATTACTAAACCATAATACAACAATTTTTAATTAACAGTCAGCAAAGCAAAAGTCTATTCTTTAAGAACAGAATGCTACCAGACCAATAAAATGCTTCTGGATGACGAATTATACTACTTAGTATTCTACTCTTTTTTTTTTTTTTTAAGATTTTATTTATTTATTTGACAGACAGAAATCACAAGTAGGCAGAGAGGCAGGCAGAGGGAGAGGAAGGGAAGCAGGCTCCCTGCTGAGCAGAGAGCCAGATGCGGGGCTTAATCCCAGGACCCTAGGATCATGACCTGAGTCCAAGGCAGAGGCTTTAACCCACTGAGCCACCCAGGCGCCCCTCTACTCTTATTTAAGGTAGAATTAACTTAACAATTAAGGATGTCTGTATAAATACAGGAAAAAATGTGAATGCCTATCATTCAAGAACCGAAAAGCCCATTCTAATTCTCACCTTGCATTACAGTTCTCAAGACACACTTAAAAAGCTAACCTGACTGCCTACAAAATACATATATACTATGTTATTTCATATGTAAAAGTAGTCAAAACATCAGAAAATAATTATTTTTACTAGATTACCGGTAAGGCAGGCTGCATGGAAGCCTGAGACATATGAGACATCATCATTCCAGGCATGACTGAAGACATCATTCCTGGCATCTAGAATAAAAGTAAAGAAAAGGTTAATATATAAAAACAAAGCATTTAATAGAACCTTATTAATCTATCTGGTTATCAAAACTAATATGTACAACTCAAGATTTAAACCCAGTGAACACTGTATGAATAGTATGCTTAGTAAGTGCTTGTTGAATGAATGAAGTATTTTATCAATGAGCTAGTATTTGTCATAATTTATATGTAAGTTAAAATTACTTCTAACAAACATAAAAGTTCAAGTAAACTTTTTGTTTTTGTTATTTCCAAGTGCTTTTGAGAATATTAATTTCCTTTTAATTTTAACTCATCACTCGTGTTTTTCTCCCTTCTTTTGAGCAAGACAAAACTTTCTGTATTTCTCACCTTTGACTGTTAATATCTGTACTAAAAAATTTTACAGCAATCTGGCTCTTTAAAAAATTCAAGATCAAGGTGCTTAAAATTTGATGGTTACAAAAAATATGTAAAAACAAACTTCAGACATAGATCTTCTGTCTTCTCTTGAAAAACTTAATAAAGCAAACATGAGTATCTGAAGAAAGAAGGTATTAGTTTTGGAGGTTAATCTAGTCTACCAATGACTGCCATCCAAATCTACGAATGAAACTTCACCACTAAGTATCAATAAAAATTAATTCAAAGGATTTTGACCCACTACTCATCCATATTTGTATAATTCCACATTATAATTTTGATTCTAATATGAGCAAATCTAAGAAAAACATGGATGGAATAAAAAATGTATACAATAATCATAAGTACCGGGACAAAGTAACTGGGTATTCAACAGTTTCAAATTAAATGAAACTTGGAGAAACAGAAACAAACAAGCATATTGGTCAAGAGAACATATAAAGCCTACTAAACGTAGATGAGAACACTTGCACGCTGAATTTTGTTATTCGGGAAAGTCGACTCACAAAGCAAAACCAGGCTTCCCTCTTCATTAAAATGAAGCAGCACTGTATTAGTGGGTTAAAAAACAAAGGTTTTTTGTTCCTTTAAATATTCAATAAATTGCTTAAGCATCATGAAACAAGAACCTGACAGAAAACGTGTTATTACTACTTGGAATACATGATGAAACAGCAGTTAAAAAAAAAAAAGGTACTGGGACACCTGGGTGGCTCAGTTGGTTAAGCTGTTGCCTTCAGCTCAGGTCATGATCCCAGCGCCCTGGGATCGAGTCCCACATCGGGCTCCTTGCTCAGCAGGAGCCTGCTTCTCTGTCTGCCTCTGCCTGCCACTCTGTCTGCTTGTGCTGACAAATAAATAAATAAATAAATAAATAAATTTTTGAGCCACTCTGACAAATAAATAAATATAATCTTAAAAAAAAAAAAAGGTACAGAATTTGAAAACAGAAGCACAAGCCTCCACCACCCTGACTAAAAGAATTAATGAATTAATTTATGCATTAAGGGAAAAAAACAGAGCAATCAAATGAGAACTAGACACATTCCCTCTTTACTCTGAAAAAATATATCCTCACAACTGATTTTACTTTAGGCTAATAGCAAAGTAGGTGTGAATTCTTAAGGTACTAAGCAACTGATTATGGGGGGAAGCACGGTAAGCAACAGTGGGGAAACAGCCTGGTATTTAAAATGGCCTATAAAACCCAAAAACTAGAATTCTAAATGAAATTGAAAAACTGAACTTTGAAAACTTGGGAAAAAAGTATTTTCTTATAAGAACTAAAGATATTAAGAAAAGTAGGATAAAATCTCCAACACACAACAGAACATTTCAATATGGTAGCAGTATTAAGTAATGTAATTTTGAATTGAAATACTCTGACTTCATAAGACAGTGACCAAATCCCATTTAAAAAACAAGGGACAAAACCCCCTACAATTAATAAGAATTGACTAGAAAAGGCAAGTGACAATATTTGAAAATCATTAAAGATCAGAGTTTGACAGAATTCTCTCAATTGTTGTTTCTCCCCACTTCAAATTTTCGAAAACTTGCTCTTAGCGTAAAACTCGTGGCTGGTTACAGAATGAGATTTAGTGTTTCACGTTCCTTCCCTCCCGCCCCCCCAAAACCAACTCTTTCTTCACTTTCTAGTTGCTATCAGGGTTATAGTTTCCTTTTAACTAAATAAGATCACCTAAGCCTGTTACAACTAGATTTTCTTTACATATTTCAAATAGAAAGATGATGAACAATCAATGTTGATTTTGTAGCAACAAATACAAGCAGAGGAGACTGAATTGCTCTGGGACAGACTCACCAAATCCCAGCTCTGAGGGAGTCCTGTCAGCTCTTTTCTTTATGCAGTCTGAGAACTGACCCCAAAGGGACACTTGTCAAGGCTGAGGAGTGTCCAAATACCAGGGCAATGAAACACTGTAGCAAATAGTCTTCCCCAGAGGTAAAACCTGAGTCTGGGTCTTGGCAATTTCAACTCCCCAAATTCTGAGGTTGGCACTCTGAGCCACAACTCTATTTCAAAATAGGGTTTTTACATTTGTGGAACTTACGTGAATGAGATTTAGTGTTAAATAAAAATCTAAATTCTCCCTCAATATCTCTGTAAATTGAGGGGCATTAACTAGTTGGGCTTGTTCAACTGGACAAACACTGGAAAGATGTACAACTGATTATCTAAAAGTAAGCAGACTAATATAATTTAAAACGAAAACTATGATACTAGTATGAAACTGTAAGCCAGAGCAATTCCATCCAGTTAGCTAGTTCAAATAGCTACTATGGGGTGAACTGTAATTCAACTGGCCACCTGTGTGTGGCCAGGCTCAATCAACCACATGGCCTTTGCTCTATAAAAGTTAGTCGGCAAGGCAGGGAGGGGTCGCCCTCTCTGTAAGAGGCAACCCCGACTGGTCGGTTTGATTCTCGATGCTTGGCACGAAATAAAGCTTTGCTTGACCTTTGCTTTGTATCAGTCTCGTTCTTTTGACCATGGACCCAACAGAAAGCAAAGAAAAAAATAAATACAGAAAATGTTACATTCTTATGAGAAGTTATTACAAAAATCAGACAAATTAAGAGCTCTTCCAGAGGCCTGACCATCACAAAAACCTGTTTCTCAAAGCCTGAAGGATACACTTTGTGGTAATGTTATTAGGATACATATAACACGTGGATACATGTTTCAACCCATCTGAATTCTTTCAGAGGACTTCGAGTTGATTTAGGCCAGTTACTTGACTGCACCATCAATACGAAACCACTAAAATTTTCCAAGGTATCCATTATTATTTTGTTTCTATACCAAAATGATCCAGGCTGTAAGCTTCTAAGATCTGTGGTTCAAATCCTCAGAAGTGACTTTCCCTTCCCTTGGCCCAATAATCAAGTTGAGGCATTCAAGTTATTTTGTTGTCCCTTTTTGCATGGAAGATTTACTTCTTGCTTCACATGAAAGGAATAGCCCCTTGGTCTCCCAGTTTTATCTGCAGAGTATTTTAGACTTCTCCTTAGGTTAGTTCTTTTTTCTCTCTAAGGGCACATAACATAACAGTGTCTTACATTCACAGCATCTTAAGTTCAATGAAAATGGGATGTTGGAAGGAAGAAAGGAAGGAAGGAATTCTTAAACAGTTGTTACAATGATGACACTATAAATTCCAGAAGCAGATCATTCTTAAAGCTACAAAGCGGTGGTTCATATAAGCTTAATGAGAGGTACACTATAAAATCACAGACATGTAGAGCTTCACAAATTTTCCATTTAAGCTCCTTTGGCAAATCATAATATTAAGTGTTACAATTACAAACTTTTAGTAGTTAGGAAACAGGAGAAAATGGGAAGGGTAAAACACATACATGAGACATAAGCTAAATTGTCTAAAATATTAAATATTTCAATTTTATGGACACTTTGAAGTTTTTAAAACCAAAAAATAATTCAGATACACTATTTGGTACACTTTATTCATAAATTGCCAACTATTTCTCTATGTATACTATATAAATTTTTCTACATTTATTTCTATTCTTTTAAATGATAAAATGTAAACCAATTACTAAGATGTCTTCAGAAGGAATACCAATATGAAGAAAATAAAAAACAGAAACTAGGGAGCACTGCAATCTGCTCATTCTTAGCATCGCAGTTTTGGAAAGTTCCTAATGTTAGGTAAAACAAGTCTGCTTCATTTTTCACTAGATCTTTTTAAAACTAAAGATAATAAAGTGATTAAAAGCAATGTGGTCAATGCTACAACACATTACGTCATATAAAACGGAAAACTAGCACAATCGTTTCATGGTATCAAAACAAAAGTGAAGACTGTCACACATGGGCACTTCAGAAGTTCTTCTCTTCATAATTATTTTCTGAAGCTTTTCCTGCTGGAAAGAAATCACACAACCCAAGGATCTTTAACTAAATACAAACTTCTAAATTTCACTGATTTTTAAAAACCATTCTTTCTGCAAACCTAAAGTGTCAAATCACCTGGGAAGTTTGATTCTTGCCTTTTTACTTGGTTCCTCTTAAGTCAAATTCCACAAGTAAGTACACAGAGGATATTAAGTCTAGTATCTAAAAACCACTTTCACACCACTCACTTACCTTATGAATGAATGCAAAAAAAAAAATTAATCACTGAACAACTGTAAAAACTACATCTCTGAATGTAACTAGATATTCATTCAATTAGAAATAGACATCAATACTCCTGTTTAAAGCATATCCTTAATAACCCAAAATAAGTAATTACATTTTGGGACTATCATTTAACCTTACTTCCTCATCATTACAATTATATAGAAGTTCAAGATATTTATCATTTTCTGTATAACATTTAGATAAACAAATAGCAGACATCTGTATACTGTTCCACATGAAACACAACCTTACCATTTAATAAGTTAATTGCCAGTATTCTAAAATACTTCGTTTGCTAAATACTCTCAACCTGGATGAAATGAAGTATACACTCTTCCTTCAGATTCTAAGGAGGTTAGCTTAATGATATAATCTCATACTGCTATATAGGGAAGCAGTCCAGTATAGCTATTATGCATACTCTAGAGAGAGACTATCAAAATTCCTATCCTAGCTTGGTCAATCAGCAGCTGCATGATCTTGGGCTAACTTACTTAACCTATCTGGGCCTCAATTTTCTCAACTGTAACACGAGGAAAAGTACCACTCACCTGTTAACATTGCTGTAGGGATCAAATGGGGCAATGCGCAGAAAACGCGCAGAAAACGCACAGAACAATGCTCAATAAATGACAGCGCTATTATTACCAATACTCTCCCTCAACTCAGATAATAAAGTTTCTCTTCATTGTCCCTTCTCTCATTTATTCCCTATCTAATAAATCTGCACTTAGGTTCTTTAAGAGCATCTAATAAATAATGTAAAACCATCATCTTCAGTAGGAATCAAGCCATGTAATAAGGCAATCCCATTTTTTAGCATCATATTTAATGCTAGCTCTGCAATGTCACTGGATAATTCACTTAATTCCCTGGGCCTTACTATTCCCACCTATGAATCAGACATTCATCCTCTAGCCACCCCTTTTTTAAGTGTCAGGAGGATCATATTCTTTAAGGTATATCCGTCTCTCAAACTTATACACAAAGACAGTGATAGAATTATAATTCCTTTTAAAACAGATTAGGTATCACAACTCTATTCCCTGAAACTTTAAAAAAAAAAAAAAGTGCAAGTAAATAGTTTAAATTATTAATGATACTTAGCCCACTGCCTCTTACCAAACTCCAAACTTCTTAATGAGGTCAAAGAAAATATAAAGAGAAAACTGCACATGGATAAAATGACAAAAACTTAAAAAGAACTGAATAAAAATAAACAATGATTTTAATTTTTAAAAAACTCTAAACATAGCAAGGATACCCACAAACTGTGATGTTTCAAGTCATACAGGATTAGAGTTTATTTTTTATTTTTGTAAAGATTTTATTTATTTATTTGACAGAGAGAGATCACAAGTAGGCAGAGAGGCAGGCAGAGAGAGAGGAGGAAGCAGGCTCCCCACTGAGCAGAGAGCCCGATGCGGGACTGGATTCCAGGACCCGGAGATCATGACCTGAGCCGAAGGCAGCGGCTTAACCCACTGAGCCACCCAGGCGCCCCAGGATTAGACTTTAAAACTTCCTCTGAAAAGTCACCTAAGCCTTCTTCTGAACACAAGCCATCTAGGATAAAAGTATGGAGGAACATTACTATCTCCTACTCCAAGTTCTTTCAACTAAATTCAGTTTTAGATCTAGCTAAATCATTATATACTGTTTACACGAAAGTTTACTTTTTAGTTTCTTCTCAATTGTGGGCACCTTTGAAATAAGGAGCGTTCTCATTTACATACATATCTCTAATGCAGAGGATAGGTATATGTACATAGCAGAAACTCAAATGCTTGTAAGCAGACAACTTTATGTAAACAGTTCTTATTTGTGTACAAAGAGAAAAATCTTCTATTATATTTAATATACGCTAATACATAATGACCTTAAATTACTGAAAAATAACCTTTCAGAGAAGTAAACATTTTCTTTTATCACATGGCCAAGGAAACTATACTAAACCCCATGTTTTTTTTTTTTTTTTAAAGATTTTATTTATTTATTTGTAAGAGAGAGAGAGAGTGAGAGCGAGCACAGGCAGACAGAGTGGAAGGCAGAGTCAGAGGGAGAAGCAGGCTCCCTGCGGAGCAAGTAGCCTGATGTGGGACTCGATCCCAGAACACTGGGATCATGACCTGAGCCGAAGGCAGCTGCTTAACCAACTGAGCCACCCAGGCGTCCCTAAACCCCATGTTTTTGAACAGAAACTTAATGCTCGTTCATTAATCAAAACGTAATTTAAAAATCTTAACCCAAAGAGAAGATCAGGCTCCACTGAGTAAAATTATGTTTGTATTATAGTGAGAACTTTGTTTTTTTAAGTCTACGAGAAGTAAATTTTAAGGAAAAAAAAAATCAAAGCTGAAGAAAAAACAAATTATATTTCAACTCAGAACAGTCTCACTTGCTGACATGTTTAGTCCTTCAAAAGACATAGCTACCAGCATCACTCAGATTTGGAAAAGATTCAGATTTCCACTTTGAGTGCACTGTACCAAGTAAAAAAGAAGCAATTAGAAGCAGATTTTCTTTAAAGCCCATTAGGCAAAAAACTAATTATCTTTAGTACTACCACTAACTACAATTAACTTTTCATTAATAAGCAAAAGAAATGTATGATTACTTGACAAGAGAAAGAGAAGAAATATAAAAGATTCATCTCCACATAACTTCCAAATGTCTACAAATATCATGACTGCCAAATCAGCCATTAGAAGATGAGAAAATAAAGTTCAGCCCAACCATGTGAGGGAATACCTGTTAAGTTTTTCAGTGCAGTATATATATATATTATGTATCTTAACACCACAGACAACAGACTTAAATGCCTATTGACTAATAGTGGTATGGAGAAAGGAATAAGAATGAAAGACTAACAACTTTTATACCTAAGAGCAATCTACTCTTTCTTACTTAAAAAACCTTCACGACTTAGCCTTATCATTTCTCTAGTTAAAAACAAACATCCTGGGGCACCTGGGTGGCTCAGGTCATGATCTCAGGGTCCTGGGATGGAGCCCCACCTCAGGCTCTCTGCTCAGCAGGGAGCCTGCT
>NC_081559.1:50160518-50177120 GCF_022355385.1 Mustela nigripes
GCCTACTTGTGATCTCCGTCTGTCAAATAAATAAATAAAAATCTTAAAAAAAGGAAAAAAACATCCTAGTACAGAGCTACGGGGTACCACAGGTAGCTTAGGTAGCTTTATTAGCTACTGATACACAATCTTACGATGATTTTAAGTCACATCATAAGTATTTCTAAAACACCCAATTAAAAATCAACCTGTTAACCTGTTGAGATTTGTTCTCTTTCCTTTTTAATCCTGTTACTTACTGAATACATCTGTTGTACTCTATGGAGTACTTCATTGTATCTGTTAATACTTATTTTCCTATTCCCTTTTTCCTCCTAAGGACCAGACTAAATGGAAAAACAGCTTCAATACAGCATTTCTCCCAAAATGCTAATTCCATGCAAGGTTAATTCCATGCAATGTGCTAAACAAAGCAAAATAAACACATAAACAGGGAGGTAAGGGAGCCTAGGGAAGTGGGAAAGGGAAGATGGTTAAAAAACAAACAAACCAAGTAACAATGAGAAAAACAGTTTTAAAAGGCTTCTGTGAGACTTCTCAGCATTCTTGGAAAATACTGTGCCCTGTGAATCTCAAAGGAGGAGAGTACAGCTTATTCTTCCGCACTTACAGTCTTCTTAAATCTATCCAAATACTCTCCATACTCAGAAACGCTACTCTAGCTAAAGTTTCTTAATAGATGAGTTCATATTTAACTGTAATGCTATCTAAAGAAATCATTAGTAAATCTATCAAAATCGAACTACATACACAGCTTAGAAGTTATACAAACATATTAGATCTGGGGCAATCTATTTTTTAATAAGTACTTGCCTGGATAATGTAAATGCATACAGAAAGTTACTGAGATTCAATAATTATGAACAAATAACCTAAGGGGGAAAAAGCCTTTTTGTTACTTACCAATGTCCAATTCAACAACAAGGATTCTGTAAATACCCAAAATAATGCTACTTCAAAAGCAACAGTAAAAAATCAATTGGTCAAATCAGTCAGTCTAAGATACACCAATAGTATGGATTTCTGGAAGGCCTATATGCCAAATCGTCATTTACCCGTGAAGGTATGGAAAACTTTTTGTGGTAAAATTTAAAAAGACCATTACTAAAGTCAGACAGATAGAAATACATTTGGCTATAATTTAAAATAAATGGAAACAGGTATTTTTGCTTTATCCACCAAAAATTATTACATTTTATCTTCCATTTTTACCAAATTAAAAAAACAACTATAGAGAGGCAAACACTAAAAATAAGAACTAAGTTGTAGCACTGTAAAGTCACAAGTAACCAATGAAAATAGTCACATGTAACATCTACTATCTCTATGGCCTATACTGTAGGAAAGACTATGTTTTTGTTTCATTCATTCAACAAGTATTTTACCGAGCACCCATGCTGTGCCAAGACTGTGCTCAGCACCTGTGGACTTCTTATAAAGTACAAAACACAGGACCTGCCCTCTAAGAGCTTACAGTCTATTATATGCTGGAAAGACACAGCAAATAAACCCTAAAACAAAACAAAACTAAATCCCAAAATAAGTGAAACAGAGTTACAGGTAAATTTCATAGGATTTTTTTTAATTTGAAAGGGAGGTGTATGTTGGGCAACAAAGTATGCTGATCTTCAGGAGAAGGAAGAACTTGAAATGGCAGAACTTACGTAAGTAAAGTTAAGTTCATGGTAGTAGTGAGCTGTGGGTAGGAGAGCATGAACAGCACAAGCTCACTCAAGAACTAATATAATCAGTCAAGATATCATAAAAAGATATAGCCTGTGTTCAGCTTAGGGGTGTAAAGACATGAAGTTCAGGATTGAGTTGTACTCTGGGAGATTCTTTAAATTGTGGAATTTAGACATTATACCTTAGGTACAAAAAAAAACACTGGAGGTTCTTGGGCAAGGAGACAACATGCTAAAATCAAGAACTTGAGGGGCAGACTTCAAGCAAGAAAACCAGCTCAAAATTTGTTAAGAGTATCCTAGGCATGGGAGTGTAACTACTTGGGTCCAGATGGCAGAAGGAATACAGTCAAGATCTGTTAAAACCTGCCTCACTAATTTTAAGAACAAGAAAATCAAAATCATTTGTGAAAAGCATTCATTTATCAATTTATTGAACAAAGGCAAAAAAGTACTGAATGATTAGAATTAGGGAGGCATTAAAGAATTTTATGTCCAATCAACCCATAAAATCTCATACATATCATCTGTTCTTACCAAATGATCTGAACTGAACCATAGGTTGTTAGAGCTAAAGAAAACTTTAAATCTTTTATTCTACTTTTCTCATTAAAAGAAAAATTAAAAAAAGAAAGAACCACCTAAGAGGACTCTCTTAGGCTTTCAGTGAAGGCAAAATCACCTGTGAAAAAGGTAGGACTTGCATGCGCTTCACATAGAAAGAACAACAAAAATTAGGAAGATGTGAAAACCTTTTAAAAGTAAAACATTCCGGGGCGCCTGGGTCGCTCAGTGGGTTAAGCCTCTGCCTTCAGCTTGGGTCATTATCTCAGGGTCCGGGGATCAAGCCCCACATCAGTCTCTCTGCTCAGCAGGGAGCCTGCTTCCTTCTCTATCTACCTGCCTCTCCACCTACTTGTGATCCCTGTCAAATGAATAAATAAAATCTTCCTAAGTAAAAAATGGCCTCACATACAATCACATCTTAAGGCAAATCTCTACTGCAAATATTTGAGTATTGTCACCAAGCAAGGAAATTACTTTATTAATAACGGTTTTTTAACCAGTGATAAACCATTATTTAATTTCCATATTATCTAAAATTTATACACCTTTCAAGGTCCCTCTCAAATATGAGATTCTATAATCCTGTAAGACAGCTTTCCCATATGAACAGAAGAGGCAAATTTAATCTATATAATAGATATCTCAGATAAACCTGAAATCCACTTTTTAGTAGTAACAGAACAGCTTGAATTCTAAAAAGGGCACAGTAGGTCATCTTCTGAATAAAAACAAACAACCAAACTCCTTCAGAAAACCATAATACCCCTTAAACCTAATTAACTTGATGCATTTGAAAAATTCTGACTTCTGTATGTTGTTATTCTGTCCAGTCTGAATATTATTTTACAAACAAGTTTTAAAATTTCATGTCACATTCAGTACCATTTCAAAGACCAGAATCATTTAGCAAGTAAGACTGGCAGCAATTTTCATTTTCAGCTGGTCCCAAAATGAGATATTAATGTGAACTAGGCAATATACATGAAGGTTCCATAACCTTCAGTTCCAGTCTAAAAAATCTGTAAACTAATTTTTAAAAATTGTATGACAGAACTCTACCAACTTTGTGTCACTATAGCGAACTATATAAGCACGCTGCTGTTTTTCATTAACTTCTGACCATTAATACCTCAAAGTGGATAGAAGATCAATTTTACTAACCGTCCACTTTTATTTTTAAGCAAGTTGTTTACTGGGCTTTAAATTAGATTTCTAGATTACTTGAGTTTATTTAAATTATCCATGCCCTCCAAGTCAGTTACCAAAGCTCAAATAAGAATTAGTTTTACCAAGATTTGGGCCCCATAAAAGTTGAATATTAAAAGGAAAAAAAGAAACAATTGAATTTTAAGGAAAAACAATGAAGATTTTCTTGGGACCCTAGAAGCTGGACTCTTAAGTCATTCATTCATTATCCTAATAGGAGCCAACAGGGAGAGAGAGACTTAAACATCTAAATAGTCAGGTGCATTTAAAGATACATGGCATAAACTGGTCTAGGAAAAAAGAAGAAAACCACAAGGTAAAATTCAGAGTATTTCAACAGATGTGTACCAAATAGCAAGTAATCTTTCTAGGAAGATGGTCACTGATATAGCTAAAGAGAAAGGGCCATAAAGGAAACTGTGACCAGCTTATGTCAATGAGATACATGAAAGTACTTTAAAAAAATAAATAAATATAATCTGCATTTTACTAGAAATGACTAGCTGGTGTCTTGGTTTGGTAGTGCAATAGCACCATTACAGCAAGGGTAAACAGGTCAATCCCTTGCAAAACTTACCTTGATTGGCCCAATGGAAACAGAAGGCCCCAGAAAAGAGAGAAGCATCTGGCAGTAGCAAATTGTTTTATTTTATCTTTCTGTGGAAAGAAACTAATTTTAAATAAGAACCAGAGCATTTAAAGAATAAATATTTTTTAAAGCTCATTATCTAGTTAGAGCAGCTCTACTAAGAAAACCAGAAGAGCTCCTTGCTGCTTAGAGATGGAAAGAAACAGAAGAATCAGAGTTGTTTCTCCATCACCTAAGAAAATTTTAAAACTTGTGTTATTCTAGAACAACAGAATAAAACGGTTCTTTCAAAAGCAAAAACAAAAAACAAACCCCAAAAAACCCCCAAAACTCCTATGGGCAGAATCTTTTGGGCCTGGTGTCTTTGAACAAAGATTTTTGTACAAAATTAAGGGCTACATTATAAATAAAAAGGAAGAAAATCACTTGACATTAAGCCCTTTTACTCCTAAGGTTAAGTTCAAAGAAAAAGACACAAAGCAAGGTCCTTTCTCCACTACAATTTCACCAATAGCTTAAAATATCAAGGCTTAAGTGATTATCAACACAAACAGTATTAATTAACAAAAAGACCATACCTAATTGACTGGCTTTCCAATATATTTTATCAGCCTAAATTTTTGATGATTTATTGAGATACTCAAATTGAAAGAACTCAGCCACCAAAGAATATGTGTATTACAGAACCTGACAGGGGGCATAAAATTATTCATGGTAACTGAACCTGTTACCTTTCTTGGATGCTTCTCTAGGAACTCAGTTCTACTGAATTCACTGAGTCAGCATTAAAACCTTTTGATCTAAATCACTCCCACAAAATGTCCATTTACAATTTATGCTGGGGATGAAAGGGACAGCTCAAAAGCAGGAGTGCAGAAGCAGTAAGCATTAAAACAAAACAGAAATAAAACAGTATTAAGTGGAACGTGAACCACCTATTGGCACTGCCCTATGAAGAATCAAATTAGAGTAGAATCTCCCTTCTCTACCCCCACTGCACGCGCAGGCACACACACACATACACAAGAAGAAGCTATTTCAGAAATAAACTTTATTCTAAAGCAAAGACCTAAACAATTGCTATTTTTAGATTCTATGCATTTATGTGGTCCATGGACATAAGTTATGTTGACCTATAAAATAATATTCACTCTTCAAACATTAACTTCAATTAACATACTTGGAAAAAAGAATGTTAATACACTAAGAAGACTACACGTACAATTACTTGAAAAAAGAACTCTTAGTTTTGTTGTAGCAGAAAATAAATTTTTTATACAGAAGGCTTTTCCTTACATTCAAAATTTGATTAGTGTAACGACTCAACATTTGACTTATTTAACAATATTATTTTGACATAAACTAATTCTTAAACAGCTACAAATATTGACCCAGGTTTTGAAATCTTGACACAATGATACCACAGGCAAAAATAAACAACAAACAAATACAAAATAAAACAAAAACATTCTTACTTGTCCCATTGGTGGCCCTCCCATAGGGGGCATCATTTGCGGCATCATTCCATGAGGTACAGGAGGCATATTCGCTCTCTGACCCATAGGGTGCATTCCCATTGGGGCATAATGCATGCCAGGATGCCCCATCTGAAAAACAGGGACAATTTAAAAATCAGCAAGTAAGACAAATGCTTCTCAAAAATCTGATTTCCACATATTGGTTATGTGCAGTGCTTTAATATTAGATGAATGTGTGATTCAGTTACTGGGTTAGCTTATACTTCCTTGTCTTAAACAAAATGCACTACCCACCAGTATTCATAATGAGCTTGCAACTGACCAAACTACAGAAAGAAATAGGAAAAATTAAGATAATTACTGGACAGCTAGAGTATATATTTTATTTTTCAGAGTAACCTGCTTTAATCAGTTAGCTTACTAAACCTGAGAAACATGTGAAAACCAATTTAAAAACTGTTATGGGTGAAAAACCACAACTCTGTTCTATTTCACACAGCAGATAGCTAGTTAATATCTTAACCATAACTATTCTTAAATTTATATTTAAGTTAATTTTAAACTTTGAAACGAGGATTTTCCAAATTCTTTCGGATAAGAGCTGGTCTCAACAGAACACAAACATTATGGGTAACCAGGGACACTTAACTCCTAACATGTGAACATAGTACTTCCTAAAAGAATCTTCAACACAAGGAAAATTACTTCTGCCAAAAAAAGAAAAAAAAAATTTTTTTTTCAGACTAAGGTCTATCACTCAAAGACCCTAAATACAAACAACTAACATTTCCATTTTAATTCCCTTTTAAAAGACAACTATTTCTTTACCTTGGTGCCCATTGTTCCAGGTCTTAAGACCAGGTAATTATCCCCTGCCAATCTTCCCGGCTGTACCCCTTGCAACCACCACTACTACTGGTGAAAACAGATTTTGGCAGCCTCTCTCAAAGTCTACATAATCAAGTTTCCGCCTCCCCCTCCCTGCTACAGCGGGCCTACCTCTCCAAAACGCTCACCCCGCCCAAGGCCCAGCACCTCCACCGCGCATCTGTCTAGGCCAAGCCCAGTAAGAACTTCCAGGGACCCACATTCTTCCCTTTGTGCATCCCCACTCTCCAATTCTCCTCCTCGTTACATAGCCCACCATCTCGAGCTCTTTCTTCGTCCACTCTCATCTTCTTCTCCTTTTGGAAAAAGCTTCCTGCCTCTCTGACTTCGTTTTTCATTGTGCCGCTTTCCCCCTGCTCCACCGATCCCTTACCGAGGGCCGTCTCCTCAGGAAGCCGTCAGCAGAGACCCAAGAACTGGAGCAGAGGCTTGAGCCGGACAATCTCCGCTCCCCGTCCCCGGGACCCCGCGAAGGAGGATGGCTCTCCATTTCACTCACCATGAGGCCTCCACGCTCCGCTCCCGTCCCCGGCCTCATCGTCGGGCTCAGACTGCTCCGCCGGCGGCCACTGCCGCTACACATACCAACAAGAAGCGATCTGAGTGGCTGGCGCCCACTGGGGCCAAAGGTTAAAGGCTGCCCTGCGCTACGGGGCGGGATCAGCGGGGCCAATAAGCTGACAGGCTTCCCGACTGTCCAATCAGAGTGCGCTGCCGACACGCAGCTCTGCGGCGATTCGCCCCCAGCCTCAGCCTCACTCGGCGTCGCCTGCATGGACGGGGGGGAGGGGGACGGAGGAAGTTTCTGCGCCTCCGCCGGGAAAACTCCACCAACTTTCCCCGGAGAAGGGAAGACAACGGTGTCCCAGCTTCCCGAGCTTAGACCACCTCACCCCGTAGGGGGTGGGGCAGTTGGGGCCTGCCACCTTCACTCCCTCCGCCCGAGTTACGTACGCCCCACAAACCTGAGGCTGCCCGGGGTGGGGTGGGGTGGGGGTGGGGTAAGCAGCTTCTAGCGTTAGCGGTGGCGGGGGCCAGGCGCGCGCGCGCGCGGTGCTCGAGGAGGAGCGGGGGCGGGGAACAGGAGAGGAAGGGGGGGGGCTCCTTAAGCGAGGGTTCGAGCTCTTTACGCACCGGCTGGAAAGCCCGCGGAGGGGGCGGGAAGGAGGCGTGTCGAGCGGGGTGGAGGGAAGTTGTGATGGGGCGGGAAGAACAATGCAAAAGAGAAAGAGAGAAGGGCAGTTAGGCAGGTGGGAGCGGAGCCAGAGAAAAATAGGAGCGTATAGCAGAAGAAGGGAGAAAGCTAATCGATTGGGAAATGGGAATCCGAGGGGTATGGGCGGGCGCTAGGACCGGGCGTCGAGAAGATGCGGCTTTGGTGCTACTGGGGCGCGCGCTTGCCTGGAGGTGACGCGGTCGTGGCGGAGGTCTCTGGCTGGGACGAAGCACTGCAGGGAGAGGAGACTTGGCTAGCTTTAGCCTCGGCTCGGCTCTTAATGCGCACTTCTCTGCTTTCTTTCCTTCCTACTGAGCTGGGGTCGTGCTCTGGCCCAGGGGCGCCCAGCCTTTCTTTAGGTCCCACTGCACCTTCCCCGCCCAGTTGCGCACCTCTGCGCCCCCCTGCGCGACAGTGCCGGGTGGTGGAGGCTGGGGGGGGGGTCTGGCCGCTGATTGGCTGCTGCGAGCACGGGGCGGGGCGAGTGGGAGGCTCTCGACCTCCGCGGGCCCGCTAGTCTTTCCCGCCATGTCGTTCGTGGAAGGCGGGCGGCGCTCCGCTGCTCAGCGCCGACGTCTTGACACCCCTGTCACGTTTTCCCGGCCCGCGATTTCCACGTTCACTCAGGGGGATGGTTGGGGTGAGGGTGAAGTGGACGAGGAGGACGGGTGCGACCAAGTGGCCCGTGATCTGCGGGCGGAGTTCTCGGCCGGGGCGTCGTCGGAGCCTAGAAAGGGCTCTCTATTCCGGCGGGACGGGGACGGGTCTCCGGTTCTGCCCGATAAGCGCAATGGCATTTTCTCGGCGGTTGCGGACGACGGAGCCCAGGCTCGGCGGTGGCCGGTCCAGATCCTCTCAATTCTTTGTTCGCTGCTGTTCGCCATCCTCCTCGCCTTCCTCCTCGCCATCGCCTACCTGATCGTAAAAGGTACTGAAGCTCCGGCGCTGAAAGTCTCTGTCCAGAGTAAAGTTGATCTTGGACGTAGGTCTTGACTTTCATCTGCCTCCTCCCCATCAAAGGCCGGCAAGCTGGTAGTGGCTTTCACCCAGAGTCCTCACTGGCACCTTTCTTTGCTCATCCTCTTTTGTTTTGTTTTGTCTTCGGAATGGTGAAACACCCTGGTGCAAGCTTAGGAGACCCATTTTCAGAAAGGGTCTTGATTAAATGGGTATTCTTGAAGCGACAGTAGAGTCAGTGAACACTTGGGGTGAAATGTTGACAAAATGAAGCATTATGGAGGACAGCAGTCCTTAAAGAGGTGAAAAGTGTGTGATTAAAATAGGCTATTCATATTCAAAGACTTTGTTTAATCCACGAATGGTTAGAGGTATGCTATTCACTAATTTTGTACACGCACAGAATTCCAGAAAGAACGGATTTTCACCCACAGCCAAAAGTTCAACTTCTACAGGTAAAATAATTAGCACCTCTTGGTTTTGTATTAGGTTTTCAACAGAGTGTAGTGGTGAAGTTTTGTAACAGGACCTAAATAACCTATTCTCTGATTATTAGTTTTATTTTCTTGAGTGTGAAGTTTAAGTATCAACCAGATTGGAATAGAAAGAGATGTACTGTGAAAAAGTTTTCAAAGTTTATCCTGTAAATTGTATGGTTGGATATTTATTTTACAGTGGAAAGAATCAGACGCGAGTTTAAATCTCAGTTCTCGTTCGTGTGTGACTTTGGCCAAGTTACTAACAAAAATTAAAACAAAAACTACTTTAGTTCTGTGAGAAGCACCCAACAAGTTGCCACGCAAGTTTTAGGGTTTTTTTGTTTTGTTTTGTTTTTTTGTTTTGTTTTTTAACTAAATAGAATTAAATCAGCTTAACTCCAGTTTTAATTTTTTCCTCATTGCTTCCAAGCTCCTACTGGGCTGCAGATGGCAGCTAACAACTTAGGCTTGATTTTTATACACAAGACAGTTTAGAGTAAATGTGAATCTCTTCATACAATGATCTTGGGTGTCAATGTTAAATTTGTGTTTCATATTTAACATTGTTTAACAGTGTTTCATTACTCTTTCACTCCCCTCCTCTTTTTTTCCACTGTATCTTGGAGAGAGTTTTGTAGGTTATTTCCCTTGTGCTGTGAGAGATTTCCTTTATATTATTAAGTCACAAAACTTGGTAAGCGGAGTCCTATGCAGAAGACATTGAGTTGTGCTTACTTTTGAGAATGGAAGAAAGGAATCTAATATGCTGTGTAATTTCCATTGCTTAAAATACTTTTAGGGGCACCTGGCTGACAGAAGAGCATGTGTGATTTGAGGTTTTGAGTTTGAGCCCCACATTGGGGGTAGAGATTAAATAAATAAAATATTTTCACAATAACTCTAAGAAGCTTTGTGTATATGTGGCAGTTGACTCATAAATGCTTTATTTGCATACTGAAGGTTCATAGCTGGTATATGGAATCAGAATTTCGACCCATTTGTTTCTGACTCCACAGCATTTTCCACAGGTTCACAATATTTTTCCAGCCTTTAAGCTATTCAAGTAGTAAAATCATCTTTTTTACTCAAGCCTTCTTTTTTTGTATTTACAGAGTTGCATGCTGAGAATTTAAAGACTGAAGAGGACATAGACACTGGGCTACTAGGTATAACTTAACTGTCACTCGATTTGCTTTTGAGTTCATTTTTATTTTGCAAGATCATGTTTAAACTACAAAGTTTTGGGTAAAATACTTAATCACTTGTGCAATTCATTCAGTCTTAATTTTTTTATTTGTGTTTGTGGTAAATCTTATTAGATTTTATATATACTTGGTGTGTGTGGGTGTACACCACACATGCTAGAAATACAGTTTGAACATAGCTGTATGTGACAAAGACCCAGAGACTACTTAACATTTTCTTGCTACTTTCTAGAAAAGTATCCCTATACCTTTTTCCAGGAATTAAAAACATACAAAAAAAACTTCTTCATGAACTTAGCAAAGATGACATCTTAAGCAGGCCTCAGGAGAAACTTAAGTTTAAATCTCCTCTAAGCAAATTGTTTTTTAAAAAATGTAGTAAGTATTGGACATACTTGTACAGGTTATTGACAACGAAGAGTCAGACTTGAGTTTCTATAGAATGCTGTACAGAGGTGCGCCTGGGTGACTCAGTCCTTAAGCATCTGCCTTCAGCTTAGGTCATGATCCCAGGGTCCCTGCTTCTACCTATCCCTCTGGCTGCTGCTAACCCTGCTTTTGCTCTTTCTTTCTGTCATATAAATAAATAAAATCTTAAAAAAAAAAAAAAAAGAATGCCATACAGATTACTAGTGAAAACTTTAAGGGTTTTTTATCTTGTATTTATCTCTTCCGACAGAATGATTTTGAAGCATCCAGAGCTTTACTGGTTTGGGATATTTTACTCCTGTTTGCTGTTAATTTATTCAGTTAATCATTCTGAATTGTAAAAAAAAATAGTTGAGATCCTATCCTTCATGTCACCCCCTCTCCTAATTTTAGCAGATCTATTTAATCTCTTCAAGGCTTATGCCCCACAATGATAAAAAATACAGTCTGACTGATTTTGCAGAAGAGGATACCTTTATATTCAAAATATAGAAACAAATTAGTCTCATGAAAACTTTTCTTGGTCTTCTCAACTTCTTGCATGAGAAGATGTACTTTACAGTTACACATTTTATCAGCGTATGTTGTTACACTGTATCATCTCTAAAAACAGCCAAGGTTATGAGGCTTTTCATAGCATTTATTGATCTGTCAACTTGATGCCACAAGAATAGAACAGAATCTTAAGAACTAGGCATGAATTCTGTGTTGCTATTTAAAAGTTAGAAAACTTCATTCAGTGAACATTTATGAAAAACATAGGGTGGCACTTGTCATCTGAAGGAATGGCTTGTTCAATATCAAAAGGAATGTAATAAGGCGTTGTCGTTTTCCTGCTTCTTTTTCTACTTCCAGTTAGTCTGATATTACTTTTGGATGTGCCTGATAGATACCTAATACAATGACAGCTAATATGAAGATCATTAAGTGTTTCCTAATGGCATGAATTCACTTTCAAGATTCAGGAGCAATCTCAGGAGTGAGGAGAAATTACTGTATCTTTGTGGCCAAAAAACCCTACTAAACAATAGTTATGCCAAAACAAAAATCCTTATTTTGAACCGATGCTTTGGTGGTCAGATAGAGAGTATACTCAATATCTAGTGAACTAATTCAGTCACTTTCCTGGGGATAACTTTGAAGTGTGCATAGTTATAACAAATATTCATATTCATTGTAATGTGTAATAGAAAATGCTTTTCTGTAGAAAGAGTATAGAATTCTTAACCTGTCTCAGAGAAGCAGTGCCAAGATGATTAAGCACCTATAAAGTTGAAGTTACTGAAATAACACATTGTTCTAAGCTGGAATTCTCTTCCATTGGAAGAAAATACACTATAACCTCTCTGCAGAAGAATGTTTTGACTTGACTACTAGCCTCCAGTTAAAAGTCTAATTGAGACAGCTGATTGTTGGAAATAGGCCAGTTTTTTTTTTCAAATTTTGACTTGCAATCAAATCAACCTTGAGTTAGCTTAGGTATGAAGAAGGATTGCTGCATTAGCTTATTTGTGAAGTAATGCCTGTGGAATTATATCCTTACCTGTTTACAATTGATATAAAAGTTTTTAACATGAATAAACAATCTTAAATAAAAACTGTGTTGAATTTGTCCACTATTTATAGGAAAAGTGGAATGTAGCCTTTTTAAATCCTGATTTTGTTGTATTTCATTGCACTTATTTTGCCTTGTTTGCTAGGTACCTCATAGGTAAATATAATGTTTGTTTTGTGTATTACCCTTTTTTGCTGTAATTACTATTGTTCGTACTTGTTATCTTTATATTTCTGTGATTCCTATTTAAATTTTACTGCAAATTGCCTCAAATCTTTAAGAATCACCTGGTTTTTAGAATCAAATAATATAAGCATACTAGCTACTCTCCCTTGAAAGAGTTCTCTTTCTAGAAAGAGTAATAAAAATTTTGCACACTGCAGATTTTTTTATTGCAATTTAAGCCTGGTCCAAGATTGGCATAGCTCATTAAGAGCAAATTTTAGCAACAGCTCTCATTTTAGTATGCTTAAGAATCACCTGGACTTTCTTTTAAAAAGTATCTTTAGGTTTTGTTTCAGCTCAGGGTAGAGTCCAAGAATCTTCATTTTTTATAGGTGATTTTGATACCCCACAGTTTAAGAAATAGTTTTGCAGGGTAAGAATCTCGTTTTTTTTTTTTAAAGAAGTGTGGGGTTTTTTTTTGTTTTTGAAGATTTTATTTTTAAGTAATCTTTATACCCAACATGGGGCTCAGTCTTACAACCGTGAGATCAAGAGTCATACATCCTACTGACTGAACCAGCCAGGAGCCCCTAAAAAGTGTGTTTAAAGGCAGTTAAAGTCCTTGCAAGTTGACTAGTGACAGACTAATAAGATATAAGTCCAATTGCCTCTTAAGAAACCTGACTTTGAAAGGATCTGCAACACTGCCATTCTCTTGTCATCTTTGCCTGAAAGCAGTCTTCTTGGGAAACTCTGTTTATAATTTAAACAAAAAGATTCATGATGAGCATGGTATCAGTGCATTTGGGAAGTTAATTGATCCTAATGGTTAATAGGGTTATGCTATCAATGTTCCTCTTTATTGGTGAGGTAGACCAGCCAGGAAGATGTAAGAAATGCTGTCACCTGGTTTTAGAACTCATCTACCTTAATCATCCCTAGGTGGCATTAGAAGGACTTTCCTTTTATAATTGTCCTACAAACCATTCACTACTGTAAGCCTGTTTTTCAAGGAGAGAAATAAAACTTAAGTTTACTTAGTTAAATCACATTTTAGTCCTTCCTGCTAAAGGTTCTTCTCAGGCCAGATTGATTGCACTAATATAAAACGTAGAAATTAGGTGCACCTGGGTGGCTTAAAGCCTCTGCCCGCAGCTGGGGTTGGGCTCTCTGCTCAGCAGGGAGCCTGCTCCCCCTCCGTCGCCTCTCTGCCTACTTGTGATCTTTGTCAAATAAATAAATAAAATTTTTTTTTTAAAAAGCAAACAGAAATAGGAATTATTTCATTTTTTTACATTAACTTTTGTATCCATCACATTTTCCAAGTTTTATAACTTTTCACATACTTAGTTCTATTTCCAATTTTTACATTTTTTTCATATCTTACTACAGTGTATGATAAAATGACCTTTTATTTGAGGCAAGCCTGAAATAAGCACATAAGAAAAACAAAGATAGGCTATTACCAGAAAATGCTTAATCTAAGACTACTGTCATTAAATTAAATGTAGGACTAGTACTTTTAATATACATGTCCTAAGTATTCCATACAGAAATTGTAATTGACTTCATGGAGTTCCTTCAGTCTGAAAAGATTTTTGGTACTTGTCACTCTTGACATCTACTAGTTAATAGTTAACATTAAGTCTCTCTTGTGGCTAAGACCAGATATGTAGCATTTTGCATTGTCAGGGGCTATTCTTGTTTGTTTGTTTTTTAAGATTTTATTTATTAAGAGAGAGAGTGTGAGAGAGAGCATGAGAGCTTAGAAGGTCAGAGGGAGAAGTGGACTCCGCATGGAGCTGGGAGCCCAATGCGAGACTTGTTCCGGGGACTCTTGAGATCATGACCTGAGCCGAAGGCAGTTGCTTAGCCAACTGAGCCACCCAGGTATATTCTTGTTTTTAAGCTACCTATCTAGTTATCCTTTATGATTGAGGTGTTTATAGGCTTGTGAACATTTACAGAGATGATTGATACAATACTAAGTTCAATCAAAGATGAAAACAATTCATTTGACGAGTTTATCAGTTATTTACTCTGCCAAGAGATAAGTGAGACTCTACCCTCATGATTTCATAAGATAGAACATTAGAATCTTGGTAAAAATTTCCAAGAGAAAGGATGCGTTGGAAAGTGACCCGTTCTCTTAGAAAGGCACAGGTTGAAAACAACCATTCAGTTTCTTCCTTACAGTGAAAAATAATGGAAACTGAACTTAAACTGTTTTCAGTGAATGTATTGAGCGTTGTAATTTGAGGCCAGTATGTATTAAGGATATGATATAGTGCTCTCTGCAGCTGGGTGGGGTAACTCAAGTAATCATTGAAAATTTCACAAATATGTTCTCCTGTGGCTGTGTGTGTAAAATTGTGTGTATTGCTTATTAGTTGAAGAATGACGACTAAGGCAAAAAAGAAGAGAAAAACAAAAGCCCAAAAGTACTGGAAAAATGAAACCAAAATTTTAGATAACTTACCTGAGTTTTAGATCTTTTTATTTTCTATTTTCTACAATTAATGACAATGACTCTCAATAAAAAAAACTTTTTTATTATTATATGATCTCTGATATGAGAAATTTGAGAGGCAAGGCGGGAAGTTGTGGGGAGTAGGGAGAGAAAAATGAAACAAGATGGGATCTGGAGAGAGACAAACCATAAGAGACTCTTAATCTCAGTAAACAAACAGGGTTGCTGGGGGTGGGAGGTTTAGGGATAGGGTGGCTGGGCCATGGACATTGGGGAGGGTATGTGCTGTGGTGAGTGCTGTGAAATGTGTAGGCCTGGTGATTCACAGACCTGTACCCCTGGGGCAAATAATGTATTACATGTTAATAAAAATATTAATTAATTTTTTAAAAAGAAAATCTTTGTTTAAAGAAAAGCACAAATTTAAGCTTAGAAAAATATAAGTAACATTCAGCAATTAATAATATTTTTAACCTTTGTGGTATGCCAAACTTTATTAATTTTTTACATGTGTTATTTCACCTAGTATTGCCAACCTTCCTGCATTCATTCACATAAATTATCTTCTGAACCAAAATTCACAACAATGTATATTAAAATTTTTATGTCACTAGATAGCTTAGGCACAACAGTAAGGAAGAAATAATATGGGTCATTAGCAAGAATTATTGGCAGCCCAATTATTTGTCTTAAAAATCATTGCAGGGCTCCTTACTACATAGAAGTGTAATGAGAAGCCCACATTGGGAACTCTAATCCCCAAGAAATTGGGATCTGGGGAGATGTTTCTTAGGCCAATCAAGTAAAACTTGAACTGGCATTAGAATTAGCTGAAGACTTAAAGCTTATCTTACTAGACTTCGCCTGTTCTAGAGTTTCTGACTCAGTAGGTGTGGTATGGAACCCACAAATTCTTCATTTTTAATAAATTTCTAGGTGATGCTTATGCTTCTAGTTCATGAGAATCACTGGTCTAGTAGTTCACAAACCTGACATAATCAATAACAAAATCCTGCAGATTTTCTTTTTTCGAAATTAAAAGATCTCAAAACCTATCCTTACCTACTCAAAGTGAAGTCACTTAATTGGCTACATGTTTGAATGCTCAATATAAGTCAAGGTCTGTTGGACCCATTTTTTAATTCTCTTGAACAATACTGTTTGTAAAACGGGTATTTCGTGACTTTTTATTCTTTCTTGGGGCATCTTCCAGAGACTAGTTATGTTTTTGATGGAATGAAGCTTATTTAATCTTGAAATATTGGTCTGTTGGATCCTTTTATAAATCTAAGATACATCCTGGGATTTTAGTGATCTTTTCTATATCTCAATTCTTTTTCCATAGTCACTCTCCCTCTCTCAAATGAATAAAAAAATATTTTAAAAAAATGGTGGAATCATAAATTATGCAATAGAATTATGGCTATGTGTACTGATATAAAAGGTCTCATCAGTATGTGAGAGTAGCAAAGCACAGGACAGTTTTTCTGGTGAGAATTCTGATTGCTTTTAGGAGTAGAATTGGCTAATTGAGGTAGGAAGACTTTAACTTTTATATGCTTTTGTACTGTTTACAAATTATGTTAACTCTTGATAAAATGGAGTTACGTAGCATTAGTTGTCAAGTTTTTGACTTCAGGATTCTGGAGGAGGGTACTTGTTAAGATTCAGTTGTTGCTAGTTGCCAACTTGTATGGCTTTTCTGCTTGTTCA
>NC_081559.1:50177220-50231089 GCF_022355385.1 Mustela nigripes
ATGATATTACTGTGTACTTTTGTAGACCTTTCATTGTGAATCTGCTTTTATCAGTGGTGTAACTGTTGATTAGTTCAAAGTGAATATAAAATAGGAAAACCCGAAATGAGGCAAACAGTTAGATTGGGGAATAGTGCTCAGTTTTGAAAACTCAAGGATATTCTTGTATGAATTTTGACAGGTGTTCTGTTAAAGAACCTGAATGAAAAAGCCTGATGGACTTTAGAAAGCCTCATACTTTGTAAATTTTTAATCTGTTATTTTGTGTCTTTCTCACTTTTTTTTTAGATGTTTAGAAGTTTACATCATTCCCCAACAGTCCACGGATAGTTGATTTTTCATAATTACTATCTTTGTTCTGCAGACTTGTATTATATAATATTAAACAGTGTAAACTTGTCAGTTATTTTCTTGCCTTTAGCAGTATTCATCTAAATAATAACAAGTAATAGCTATTTGGCAGAATAACCATCATTAAGTTGTAGCTGTACATTAAGTGCACTTATAATTTTTATTTTGGTCCTGTATCTCACTGTGTTGGCAGGAAGGTTGTACCTCAGTCTCTGCTGAGATTCTATCTACCTAGTCCCTGATTGGGTTAAGGTTCTGAAGTGTGACACTATGCCAAAACATTTGCTCAAATGAGTTACTGCTGAAACATCTTGCTTTCTGGTAAGGATGGCCTTTCAGATATTGCATTTTTAAGCCACATCACCATCTGCTCTTTCTGTGCCCCACTTTGGGGAGGGACATCTGTAGACTTGGCTCTGGGCCCATCTGCCAAGATATTATAATCCCTCTGGACTGTTGTGTGGCCTCTCCATGGCTCTGCCAGGAAGACCCAGCAGTACTACCCGCCTTCTCCATGCATATACACAAGAGCAGACATATCACTTTCTTCAAACAAGGAGAAATCTTTCTCACCTGTGCATTAAGCCCTCTCTTTCTTTCTCCCTGTTCTACACAAACATTTTATTTGTATCCCAATCAACTCATTATCTTTGCTGTGTATTCAAGATATTTTGTGTTGATCTACCCTCTTGCTTATTATCTATCCTAGGTTGCTTAATCATTTTGTAACATAAAAACCGAAGAGACATTGTGGCTGTTTCTCTTTCTCACATCCTTCTGGGGCCATGAGTGCACAGTTTGTTATCTCTGAGAAAGGGAGTAAAGGAAAGGGAACTAGTGAGAAAAAATTAGGGTTAATCGTTCAAAAAATAGATTTGCCACAGTATTTCTTAATACTTCATTGCCGTGAGTTTGTCTCTTAGCTGTTTTATCAGTCTGTTACTGGGCTTTGTATGGTTTATAAACAGACTGATGCATATATTTCTTAACTACTTGCTAAAAGACATCTTGGTTGCACATTTTGTGCAGCCAGGAAATTTGGTAATTCATGTCATTCTCAACTGTAGTCTTTTCAACCTTTCCTCCCTCCTGGTACTACTGAGGCCTCTGACACAGTCATCAGTGGTCTTGGCATAGTAAACTCTCTTAAAGAGGCAGTTTGAATATGTATCTAAAAACTGTCAAATTGGGGCAACTGGTTGGCTCAGTTATAAAGTGTTTGCCTTCAGCTCAGGTCATGAGCCTTGCATGGGGCTCCCTGCTTTGTGGGAAGGCTGCTTCTCCCTCTCCCACTCCCCTGCTTGTGTTCCCTCTCTCACTGTCTCTCTCTCTCTCTCTCTCAAATAACTAAATCTTAAAAATAAAAACTGTCTAATTTATTCCCTCTATTCTCACTTTGTTCATTTCCCTTATTCCATTTCTCTGTCTTTTACCCCTTCCATGCGTCCAATATAATACCATCCTTTTGACTTTAGAGTTCTTTGAGAAAATCTTGCAGTCTTCCATTTTGAAACTAGAACCTAGGGTCCCAACCCATTTTAAATTGGGAGTTAACCTTTGTTCATATACTAAGGAAAATTGAAGAATCTGATGAGGTTTATAATGTTTATAGGAAAGCTATAAAGAGTAGATACCATAAAATTAATTCTTATGTCAAAAGTGCATGATATGGAAAGAAAGGAATCACGTAATACTAGGTAATAAAAGATAGCAAGCTATGATTCACAAAGTAAGTGAAAAATGTCGAAACATTTTAACAGTGAAGTATTTTAACCATTTTTCCTATATGACTTATTTTTTTTCTTTATTAAAAGATTTTATTTATTTGAAAAGAGTGAGAGCATGAGCTGGGGGAGAAGGGAGAGGGAGAAGAGAGGCAGACTCCCTGCCTGCTGACCGGGGGACCCAATGGCGGGGCTCAATCTCAGGATCCTGGGATCATGACCTGAGCTGAAGGCAGATGCCTTCACCCACTGTGCCATCCAGGTGCCCCTAAATGATATGACTTCTAATTTAGTATTTTATGCTTTTGCATGAGTTTGCTTGTACTAAGCTCAAATCTCTTACGTGTTACCTACAAGCAGTTCAGAAGTTCAAAAATACACATAATCTTTTGAACATGAAGATTCTGGTTTACTTTAAATTGCTTTGGTGTTAATAATTAAGTTTTTCTCCTCTCTTCCCATTAAGGATTCTGGACTCTACTTATAATATCTCTATCTGCTGGATTCTCCTGCTGTAGCTTTTCTTGGACCGTGACTTATTTTGATTCTTTTGAACCAGGAATGTTTCCTCCTACTCCTCTTTCACCAGCCAAGTTCAAGTAAGTATTCCTGTTTCTTCTTTTTAACCCATTCCAATTCTGTTGAAATGCTAAAACAGATAGGAGCCAGAGGCTGCTTTATGTAAGATAACATATTGAGGTCCCTGCCTCTGTAAAATATAAATGACTTAAGGTTTTCAGTTCGGCTCAGCCTTTAGATAACTGGAGAATATTTTAAACTCCTTACCTAGAGAATGCAATGGTTGTTTAAAAAATGAAATTCAAGAAATGATTTAGAAAAATAAGGAACTTTGATTACTATTTATCCTTTTGGGATGGAATTTCATTTAAACAGTTTATGAAGGCTAAATTTATATCAGCAATGTGAAAGTTTTACTAAATGCTTGTATAAATGGTCAGATTAATATCAGTTTAATAGTTGGATTAGACTTTTCCTTAGATTTCAGTTTTGTTTAATAATTAGCAAGCATTTATGACACCCAGTTTATATCTCTAGATCAAATTAGATGCATTTCATTGTGGAACAACAATAAATTTCTTTGGTCTGTATTTTCTGTATTTCAAAGACTTTCAGAAAATTGAGTAGGCAGTGTTCTAATCTAGTTTATTTAGGTCAGGAAAGCTCAGGTTTTAAATACTGTAAATTTCCAAATAAGAGAGTTCTATAAACTGAGGGGTTAGGGAAAAGGTGAAGAGTAGGAAATAAATTTTAGTTTAAGATATGTATATTACCAGAGTATTGTTGTTATTGTTGCTGTTATTACTACCAGCTTCAGCTTACTTCATGGACAGCTTATAGAGATCAAATAAAATCTATTTGAGGGACTCTATAAATAGGAAGTTTACTTCTAACAATACTTATTAATAGTCATTATATTACCAGCTCTTATTATTAGTAAACTTATATTTTTCTATCTTATAGATAGATCTTTAACACTTCTGGATTCACTTCAGTTGTAATATGTGCGTGTATTTTAAACATCTTAACAAATCTCTATACTATATATGAAACATAAATCATACCCTTGGCAATAAATTGTGTATATGTGTTAGAAGTCATTGATGAGTAATTAATAATCTAAATTGATTAAGTTATACCCAACAGCTCAATACCATCCCATAGTTGACATGAGTACCATTCAGTTGCCAAGTTTATTTTGCTATGCAATATTCTGTTCAATTCAAATTTATATTCCTGCTGCTCGATGACGTTAATTACTTGGTAACAAGGAATGTGCATCTAATGTTGATAATATAATTAGGCTCCTTTCATAGGTGACCAAAAATCATAATCTTACATACTTTTTCCTTTTATTTCTTTATAGCTCACTTCTCTCCTGATTCCTAGCTATTTAATAGATCTTGCAGCCTGGATATCAGAACACACCCTGCACTTAAAATTATTAAGACTCCAGCCTGTCTTTAAGACATCAGTCTCCATTCACTTATCAAGGCTTGAAACCCTTTTTCACTGCATTTATCCTTTGCCAAATGGATATCCTTTGCCTTTTGGATTGTTATTGGAATACTTTGTCTTTTTCCCCTCAGTGTTTTTGCCCTTTTTAAGGCCTTGGCCAGTGACCTTCAATCCGTCATCTCCCCTACTCCAGACTTTCACTTTTCAAAATCATCCTGTATACTGTTAGCTCTGTAAAAGCAGATCTTAGTCACACTCTTCCTTGTTTAAAAGCCTTCAGTGGTTTTCTCACTGCCTTCAAACTGATGTCACCTTCCAAGTCCAGCAGAACAGTCCTTCCCCAAGTGATTCTACCCAACTTTTCCAGCTTTATCTTTAGCTATTTCTCCAGTGCACCCTGTTCTGTATCCACATAATCATATTACCCTGGCATCCTTTGAATAAACTGTACTTCTGAGATGCCATGACTTTACTCTTGCTATTTTCTCTTCCTGGAATATCATTTTCCCTTGTAGATTCTCTCTACCCCCACCAGAATTCATAAGTCTTAAAGATATTAGAAGCTTTTGGAGTTAGAGAAAAGCATTTCAGTATTCTATTTAGAAACTGGAATTCTGTGGATATTTAACTAATTTCTTAAAAATCATCTTTGCATTTCAAGGTACCTGAGGGGTCTCAGTTGGTTGAGCATCTGACTCTTGATTTTTGGTTCAGGTCATGATCTCAGGATCATAGGGTCCAGCCCCAGAGCCCAGTGTGGGGCTATGTGCTGAGCAGGCAGTCTGCTGCAGAATCTTTCCCTCTCCATCTGCCCTTCCTCCTGCTCACTTGTGCGTGTACACACATGCTCTGTCTCTCAAAATAAATGAGTAAATCCTTTTAAAAGATTGTCTTTGCATTTTTAAAAAGGTTTTATTTGTTTGAGAGAGAGTTTAAGAGAAAGGGCTAGTACAAGCGGGAGAGGGCAAAGAGAGAGGGAGAAGCAGGGAGACCAGTGTGGTGTTCCATTCCCAAGCCCCCCAAGATCATGAACCGAGCCAAAAGTAGATGCTTAAACGACTGAGCCATCCAGGTGCCCTATCTTTGCATTTTATATTAAACTACAACCAGTATTGATAGACATCTGTTTTCAGTGTGTTATTAGTCATTCAATTTTTTTTTTTTTAAGATTTTACTTTTTTAAGTAATCTATACACCAGATATAGGGGTGTAGAACTCACAACCCTGAGATCAAGAGTCTCATGCTCCACTGACTAAGCCAGCCAGCTGCTCTTACTCATTAAATTTTAATATGAGGTAGTGTCGGATTAGCGACTCAGATTGCATATTTCTTAATACAGCCCTAGAGCCACAGTTTTAAAATATGTACATTATGTTCACATGTATATATTTGAATTTCTTTCAATTTGTAAATTGGGTAATTTCATTTTATATATTATAAATCAACTATTAAATACCCAAGGCCATGAGTGAAACTGTCATTTAAAATTACCATATGTTGATACAGACACAGTCCAAAAAAGACATATAGCAAATATAGTGATAGATGATGGCATATTAACAGAAACCAGACGACAAAAGTAGATATAATATAGTTAATTGATGAAACTAAGTTTTATAGTGAAAATCCTGCCCTCTAGTGCTTGTAGAAAATAATGCAATAACTGTACTCCGAAATGTCAGAATAAGTATATTCTCTATGTCACCAGTAGAGTGAGAGCTTGTACAAGGAAAGGACTTCTGTACCTTTTGAGAAAGTTGAAATTATCAGACTTCATTTTCTTAGAAATCATATTGATACATTTCAAATAATTTGTAATATGCATTTATAAAAATATCTTTGTAACAGGCTATTTTATAACTTAAACAATGATGTTAATATAAATATTTTTCCTGATTAAATGAAAGTAGTACAAATTCTTTGTTGAAAATTCAAAGAAAAAAACAAAAAAAATAATGGGAAAACTTATAAACAGAAAGTGGCTGCCAACATTTTAATGTATATCTTTCCATTCTTTTCATATTTTAAAAATTAAACTTAGAATCATAGTAGATATACTGTTTAATAAACCATTTTTTATTTAACATGTTTTATAATATGTGTATAATATCATATGTTTATATTATTTAACATTATTTCTTTTGAATTTTTTTTCAGTATTTCTTTTGAATTTTCAGTGTTTTAAATATACTTTAAAGACATCATCATATGTCAGTTTATTCTTAAAGGGAAATTTAATATAAATGATAGCTAGATTCAAAGATAATTTATTAAGCAGGGATTAAAGAAAAGCAGGATAGTTAAGAATCATAAAATGAAGGGACTTTTTTCCTTATTTTTTAAATTTCTAGTACCATGAGTATCAGACATGATGAGAGTAAAATAATCGTGTCTAACTGGTTTTTTTAAGAAGCAGTCTTTTGCTCTCCTTTGCAGATTTTAAACATTTGGGCTCCCCCCCCCCCAATAAGCTAATTGGTAAAAGTGGAGAAAAAAAATGAGAGCCACAGTATACATGGGCCTCTCAGTTGTTTATCCCTAAAAATATAAAGTCCTGAAGGGAAGAAAAAAACAACATGTATTGATATTTAGTGAATATTATGTGAAAGGTCTAATGAAATCAGCAATTTGAATGAATAATTCAATGATAGAGTTGAGGTTAGAAATAAAATCTTTTTCTTATATTCATTAAAGTATTTTTTCATATTTATTCTTTTATGTTTGTTAGGTATTTTATTAGCTGAGGCCACTACAACAAAGTACCATACACTGGTGGCTTATAAACAACAGAAGTTTGTTCCTCTCACGGTTGTGGAGACTGAAAGTCTAAGATCAGGGTGGCAACTTAGTTGGGTTCTGATGAGAACTATCTTCTGGGTTGCAGATGGCCTCCACATTGTATCCTCACAAGACTGAGAGCAGGTTTCACTCTCATGATCTCATCTCATCCTAATTACCCCCAAAGACCCTACCTCCTAATACTGTCACATTGGGGGGGGGGTAAGGTTTTAACACATAAATAAGAGAAAGTGTGGAAGGGGGTACAAGCATAGTCCATAACAAAATTTAGAAATTTTCACTTTAGGAAATAACAAAGAACTTTGCAAGGTATGTTTTCAGACAGGTATTTAATGGACTTCAAAAGGCATATTAAGAAAAATTATTACACTGACTTAGTAAACTGGGTTAAAAGGTATACTGTATTGTTACACACACAGATTTCTCTATTAGGAAGCATTTTCTTTGTGTATTTGAGTCAAATATACTTTTAAATCATTTTCTTAAAATTTCTTAAAATATGTTACCATGTTAAATAATGAGACAGAGGCAGTAACTTCAGATTAAAGTGTCTATATAGGCTTTCCTTTCTTCTCACTACTTTGTAATTCATTATTTTTCTCTTCCAGGCTGCTTAATCAGCATCTCCAGTTCACTTCACATTAGTTTTCCCCATTCATTCATTCAGTTTTCTTAGGGATTTCTGAGCAGGCAAATGTAACTGTGTGGCTAATCAGTATTTCATATTGTGTTTATCTGCATTATAGTTTCCAAGAGTTAATGCATCTAGGAATGTGACCTACCCATCCAAAGATATCTCGTTATTTAAATCTTCCTGATTGGGTAGGAAGCTAGGTATGGCTAAGGGTGCCTTGAAGCTGCATTTTTCCTAACAGTGAATTTCCCATTACCTGTGCCCCATCTAGTGGAGCAATAATGTAGCTGCAGGTTTATAGTTACTCCGCATACTAAAAATAAAAATCATTCAATTAATTATAATAGGTCCCACCTAGGGTAGAAATGTTACTTTGCAGTCTAGAAATAAATTTAGTGGAAAATGATAATGTAAGTGATGGGTTTAGCAAACAATAAGTGTTGAAAACTTGTTTTTTTAATTAAGAATCAAAATATTTAATAATGGTGATATGAAGAACAGTGAAAGTGGTCATTAAATTTGTCTGCTTTGCGGTGATTTTATGTAGAGTCAGTCAGGGGTCAAGGGCCAACCAATATTCTTAAGTTAAGGGTGTTCCTTCATTGCAGTCAATAGTGTTGGTTAACAAAAGTCTTATTGTTGGAATGAAAAAATGTGCATTTAGATCAAAATTAAAATTTAACAGTGTATGACTATAACCTTCAAGCCAAGAAGTTAATTTTTTAGGGATAGAGTTATTATTTTGTGCTAGAAATATCGACAAAGACTTATTTTCAAGGAGAAAAAAAAACAGTGTTTGTGTTAAAATTATTAAGGATGGGCTGTATTATAGAAATCGAGTATTACTGGCAATTTCAAATTTTAACCTTATGCTGGTCGAAGGTAATATAAAAAAGTAAGATATCTAGTTAATTGGCTACCTGAATCCAAAGTCTGGATTATTGAATTTCTTGCTGAGAAACTGATCTTAAGTAATTTTTCTCCTTCTCGAGAAACACTGTACAGATAGCATGTCATGCATTCACAGTGTTGTAGATTTTGGAAAACATCTTAGTTCTTCATAAATCCTCTCGTCTTTTGTTCTAAGAAGTTTATCATCATGAGTATTACAAGTGAAAATGAGTCTTTGAGGATAGAATAAATTACTGGTTGTAATCATGACCTTTTTTGAGGCACAGTTCGTGGTCAAAAAATGGGGAATCTTTATAATTATTGGTATTATGCTATGATTTCTAGAAATGTGCTAACGAAGAAGAGTGTTTTTTCACTAAACTTGCTTTAAATATTATCTGTGGAATTTGACTGGCAGTCTACAGTATTTCATGATTTTTTTTTTCAAAGATTTTATTTATTTATTTGACAGAGAGAAAGCACAAGTTAGATGGAGAGGCAGGCAGAGAGAAAGAGAGGGAAGCAGGCTCCCTGCTGAGCAGAGAGCCCGATGCGGGACTCGATCCCAGGACCCTGAGATCATGACCTGAGCCGAAGGCAGCAGCTTAACCCACTGAGCCACCCAGGCGCCCCAAGTATTTCATGATTAATTAACAAACTGGGAGCTATCCACTGTTTTCCTGAAACTGTTGGTCTTTTTGTCAGGAACATTCTCAGTTGTATGCCTTTCTATATCTTTTTTCAGTCACAAGTGATATTTGGTAAATATGAAGATACTCAGTTGCAAAAAACACATGCTTTTAATTTAATTTAAATTTAATTTATTTTTGTAAAGCTTTTTTTTTTTTAAGTATATTGCTTATTTGGAATCTGCAAAGTGAAATAGAAATGAGTAAGAAAAGGGAACAATTGGTTTTTGTGTGAATTGCTTTTTGGTAAACAGTTTTTGGTAATCATTTTACAGACTAAAATTTAACACATATGATCTGATACTCTAGCATGTGTTTTGTTTGCTTGTTTGTTTGTTTTAGTAAGTTCCATGCCCAGCATGGAGCCTAGTGCAGGGCTTAAACTCAAAATCCTGTGATCAAGAGTCAAATGCTTAGTGGACTGAACCACCCACGTGCCTCTGTTATTTTATGTGTAAAGTGTCCTGGATGTAAGCAGTTGCTGAAATATTTATGTTTTTGTTACATTTGTATATGAGTATATGTTATTATAGAAGGGAAGCATACAATGAGTAAAATATTTAATCGTAAAAAATTCCAGTTTTAGGATTGGCATTGCTGTATTGGAATATCTTTTTTTTTTTTAATTCAACGTTAGGTTTATTTTTCTGTTATTAAAGAGTTTAACTTGTCCTTCTTGACTTTAGGGGCTTGAATTCTTAGGGGTTAAGACGATACAGACAAATACAGTAGTAAAATCAAAATAGAAATGGGGTCATGGGGGTGTCGGGGTGGCTTAGTCAGTTAAGCACCTGCCTTCGGCTTAGGTCATCATTCCAGGGTCCTGGGATCAAGCTTCCTGTCGGTCTCCCTGCTCAACCGGGACTCTGCTTCTCCCTCTCTCTCTGCTTTTCCCCAGGCTTGTCCTGTCTCTGGCTCACTCTCTCTTTCAAATCAATAAATAAAATCTTTAAGAAAAAAAAGAAAAAGAAAAATGGGGTCATGGTTTCTTTGGCAGTAATATGAGTTTTAGAGGTGAAGGATGACTTAGTATTAAATTAGAAGTCCTTTTCGAAGCTCGGTAGATCGAACATTGAGCACAATAAATTGACTCTACAACTTTTTCATAGAGATTTGGAGAGCTGCCTCTTTGTTGAATCAGATTCTTTATTGCCTTGGACTAATGAAACAGATGTCAGATGGCTAATTGCAGTAGGAGGGAAAAACTACTGATGAAGGAGATGGATTAAGAACTTGGCCTTGATATTTGTGTATCATGAAGTTTCATTAGGCAACGTGGTCACTATTAATGAATATATTGATGATATTGCACTGTGGGTTCTTGAAGTGAAGGGTTAAAATATATGCATGTCTTATATATTCCATTACTGTTCTGAAGGAGACTTAAATAGATGTAAGAAAATCCTGTAGAAATCATACTAATTAGCTTGGTTTCCTTGTTTTCATAAAGTAGTGTAGCAAGTGAGTATTTGCTTTGTACCTGTTTGCTATGGCTTTTGCCTATGCTAATTTACAATGTTTTATGTATGTGTTACTGAAAAGGCACAGGTGTGCATATGCATAGAATAGTCTTGATAAGAAATACTTGAGGGATAGTACTTGCGGTTTTGTTCTTAGAACTTTTCATGTGTCAGCAATCTTTGTAAATCACAGGAGGCAGCCTGGTATATGAAAGGGCTTATAAGACATGGCTTCCGGGGTGCGTGGGTGGCTCAGTCAGTTAAGTGTCTGCCTTTGGCTCAGGTCATGATCTCATGGAGACCCATGTCAAGTTCCCTGCTCAGCAGCAGTCTGCTTCTCCCTCTGCCTGCCACTCTTACCCCCGCCCCAACCCCACTTCCTGGTCTCTCTCTCTCTCAAAATAAATAAATAAAATCTTAAAAAAAAAAAAAAAAAGAAAAGAAAAAGAAAGAACGAAAGAAAGGAGTGGGTTCCAAATCCAGGCTGCACCTTATACTAGCAGAACTTTTGAGCAAGTCCCTGTCTCTAAGCCTTAATTTTTTAACTTCTAAAATGGGATAAAAACAATGATATCCATCCTCATAGGTAATAAGTGTAAGTTTACTAATTAAAGCAATAGATGTACCAGCTGATAAAGCAGTCTTCGTCCCAGAGTATTTCTTTTCTTAATTGAGATTTTTTTAAGCTAGACAGCTAACCGTGGCCTACTCTTGCTGCCAAGTATCTTTTATTGGGTAATTGTTACTTCTTTTGAGATTTTATTCTTTGTATTCTTTTGATATAGACCGTCTTTCTTTAATGAAATAATGCTGATATTAAATAGTAATGTGGGTTTTTTTTTCTCCAAGAATTATTTATTAGAGGGAGAGAGAGTTCATGATTGGGGGGTGCAGAGGGGGAGGGAGAAGCTGAGCTGGAGCTCATCTCAGTGCTCCATTACAGGACTCCAGTATCATCACCTGAGCCAAGGCAGGCACTTAACTGACTGAGCCACCAGGCACCCATAGATAGTCATGATTTTCAAACATTGTTCTTGGCAAAGTAAAAGTTTGGCAACAAAGCACAGAGTCAGTTACTTCCTTTTTTCAAAATAATATTTTTTAAACTGACTTGTGAAATCTAAAGACTTGGGAATCCAATTATTCTTTTTATCTTTTGTGCTATTTGCCCTAACTTCCTATGGAATATGGACTTTGTTTAATCATGATAGTACTCAGCACAGATGGGTGTTTGGGGGCATTTCAATGCACTAGTGAATAAAGTTAAAATTTCTGATGTTATTCAATTTGCGACGTAGTGGATTGCTATATATAGATAAACTGTGGGTTAATATGTACATACTTTGATCCAACCAGATACGCCTTTATTTCCCTTTGACTGATTTTCAAGGAATTGTACAATAAGAGATACTTAAAATTATACATGCATCATTCCATTTCAAGAACTTTGCTCATCTTTAGGATTTTTCAGTGCCCAGAGGTCATTACATTAGATAGTATCACACTGGCAAAGCATAGGATTGTGACTCAATTAAAATTTCTAGTTGGCAAAATTCTAGATAAAAGACTGGTGTATATAGGGAGGCATAATTATTGCAGGATTGAGATCCAAAAGGGATTAAAGACCTCAGCAAACCATCCATATGTTATACAGGAGAAAGTAGAACCAGAGAAGTTGGTAGTACAGCTAGCAAACAATAAATGCTAAGGAGAATAAAGTCTTTTTAAAAAATGAGGAACTCCTACTAAAGTTGAAAATTTTAAATTCTATTATAATTTACTAATGTGTAGATTGATAAATCAACTTGCTCCGTTAAGATGGTACGTACTTTCTTTTAATGATACTTATTTATAATGTAAGTCCTTGAGCCCAGTGAGGGCTTCCATCCCAGGACCCCGAAATCATGATCTGAGCCAAAACCAAAATTTAGATTCTCAGCTGACCGAGCCACCCAGGCACCCCAGCTCTTATGTATTTTTAATAATGATACATTACAGTGTTTATCTTTATACTATTTCCTTCACCTTTTACATCTTTTAAGTAAATATTTATCCAGATAATCTTTACCTCAGATTTATCATGAAACCCTAAGGTCAATACACAGACATGTTTCTAATGACTTTATATTTTAATAGCATTTTCTATTTTTCAGTAATTTAGAAGTTTATTTGTTAGAACAATGACCATGATTTAAAATTTCTCCTTACTGATTTTTTTAAATAATTTGTGATTATAGAATTAATATAAGATCATTAGAAAACAGTACAAGCTCATTATGAAACAGCACAGTTACATACTTTTGAAGGTGAAAGGGTTGTAAAGTCTCATTTTAAATAACCCGGCAATATAACTAGTCTTAACAGACTAGTTCATAATTATTTCTGTATTTGTAATCTTCTTGATTAGTAAAACCTTGTGACTATGTACATAAGTGAATATGTGTGTATGGTTTGTGTGTGCATATGCATTTGAAATATATCACTCCACTCAAATATGAGTGTACTTTAAAATCTAGTAAGCTAACTAATAAGATAGTTTTAATCTTATTCTTTGGTCTCATTCTAAAAATATTTTGCCGTATTTTATCCTAAAAGGTTAATTTGAATGTACATACATAAATATACTTATATACCCAGTGTGTAGCCGCTCTCCTAGCAATGTAAATATATAAATGGAAAAAAGAAATAGGAGAAATTTTCCTCCTCAGGTAATCTCTTAACTTGATTTCTTACTTTAATTCCCTGTCATATAAAATTTTAAAGAAGTCATGAAATCTATTTAGAACATGTTGCTACAGTGTAAATTTGAAGTTTTCATGTAGAAAGTAATTGAGATAGATTTCTGAAGTGATGATCTAGTTAGAAATCTCCTTGCTAATTTACAGATTTCCAAATAATGAGCATCAGTATTTACTTTGAGGCTTTTAGAATCACTAGAAGATCTAGTTGAAAATAAAGATTTTGATTCATTATGTCTAGGGTAGGGTCTGAGATTCTGAGTTTGCAAGAAATTCAGAGGCGTTGCTTATATATTGCTGGTCTATGGACTACTCTTTGAATAGGAGGGCTTTAGGACAGAAGTCAGCAAACTTTTTCTGTAAGGGGTCAAGTGGTGTGTATTTTTAGCTTTGTGGATCATATGGTCTCTCACATACCCTTAAAGTTGAAACAAGTTGATTTTTAGCACCAAAGCACCCATAGACAATACCTAAAGGAATGAGTGAGGCCATGTTCCAGTAAGAAGAAATAGGTGCAGGACAAGTGTGTTCTAGTTTGCCAATCCCTGCTTCAGGAGACTACTCTGAAATTAGATAGTGCTTACAAAAGATTTTTAATTTGGTGGCTATATATATATATATATATATAGAGAGAGAGAGAGAGAGAGAGAGAGACACCCCAAATATATATTTTACAATATATATAATATATATATGGTGGGGTTTCTTTGTCTGTTCATATAGTTTTAATTGACTAGTTTTATAAGCCATAAGGGTATGGCACACATTTCTAAAAATCACATTTCAATTTTCGAAAACAGATAACTACTTCATACCTTACTGATAGACTTAATACTTTTTACTGAATATCTGAGTTTTAATGAATAAATGATCCAAAGTAGTAATGAAAGTTCAACCAAAGTCTGCCTATTTGAATAAGCAGGAAAGCTTACAACTTGAGGATGTTTAAAATTATAACAAAATAAGTAAGACAGCTGCTTTAAAGCCCATTTCATTTATTTATTTATTTGCTTATTTATTTATTAAAGATTATATTTATTTTTTTATTTGACAGATAGATCACAAGTAGGCAGAGACGAGCGAGGGTGGGGAGAGCAGTCTCCCTGCTGAACAGAGAGCCTGATGCGGGCCTTGATCCCAGGACCCTGAGATCATGACCTGAGCTGAAGGCTGAGGCTTTAGCCCACTGAGCCACCCAGGCGCCCCTCCCCCCCATTGTATTTATTTTACTCACTTCCCCTTTTAGATTGTGAATCCAAAGTGACTTGCTTGCCAAGTTTGGGAAATGGTTTTCCAGGCTTAAGAAATGGAATAGGAAACATAATTTAGTGGCAAGGAAAATAATTTTAATTGAAATTTTGCAATAGGAAAGCCAAAGTAAATACAAATTTTGCGTGTTCAGTTGTTATGAACTATGAGAAAAATTGGCTTCCTTTTACCAAGCCTTGTGTAAAGAAAAAAGTTTGATGTACCTGTCCTATACAGTTGCAGAATTGTAGAGGTCAAAAAAGTTCAGCCTACTAGAGAGAGCCTGGAGCAAAGCTAATGAAATGTTAAAATAGCAGAAGGGCTCGAATTCATTCTAAAACAAGCCAAGGCCAGTGGTGCTCATGTAAAGAGAATAATAAGGCCGAGTTGAATCATCCAAACTAAGATCTGAGTAATCAGAGTTCACAACCCTTATAGTCCGAACTAGAATCTCAGGTAGCACTATCCATCCAACCATCCATCGATCCATCTCCTTTTTTTTTTTTTTTTAAACCCCTGTGGCTATTCCAGATCCTCATCCCATCACACTCTTTTCTGTGGGTTCCACTTACAGTCACAGAAAGGTCATTGTGAGTGAACTTCCAGCTTCTTCCCCTTCTCCTGATTATAAGCTTACTTTACAAACATAGATATTATTCTGCCTATTTCTCTTCTCTCAGAGTATAAAGTGTCCTCACACCTGCCCAAACGTAATTTTACTTCCTTTGCTCTAGATCCTTTACCTTTTTTCATATATCTTCAGGTTTCTCCTTTATCTAGTCTTGTTGGAATATTTCTAAAACATTCAAGTTTCTCCTCTGGTAGAGAAAAAAAAAAATCCTTATGCCCACTTTGCCTGTCTAAGCATCTTCAAAGACTAGAGAAGGGGTAGGCCCTATCTCCACACTGACTAAATTTGCTAGCAGAGGTGTCTTGGAGTTAACCCTATACTAAATTGTTTTCTCCTTGATTTGACTGCAGGCCTCCTAATTATAAAATTTAAATGTTCTCTTTCTTTGTTTCTTTTTTTTTTTGAGAAAGTGTGTGTGTGCGCCAGTACACCTGTGTGCACACACACACACATTGGGTGGGGTGGGGGTGCAAAGGAAGAGGGGGAGAGAGAATCCCAACCAGACTCTATGCCCAGCCCAGGGCCTAATGCAGAGCCCAATGCAGGGCTCTGTCTCACAATCCTGAGATCATGACCTGAGTTGGAAACAAGAATCAGACCCCCAACTGACCAATCCACTCAGGTGCCCCTTTCATTTTTTAATCCATTATTTCAGATGGCTTACGATTCCTCCTGCAGAATTCTTTTCTTTCTTAATTTCTGTGACACCACTCCTTTGTTTTCTTTCAGCCTTCCTGATCACTACTTCTCTTATGGAATCACTTTTTTCAGCTTTTCCTAGTTGGCTGCAGACTTCCAAGTCTATCCGGGCTGCCTTGAGGCTCTTTTCCTGAGGAACTTGCCTTTTGGTTTTTATTTGTATTTACTTTTGCTTGCTGGGAATTTTTACTCCAGTGTCCTGTAGGCATAGTTCAGTTTAGTTTATCTAAAATTGACTTCATTATTTCTCACTACCCACCATTCTGTTTCTTCTCTTGGCTTCCCTATTATGGTGAGTGATATTTTATCCAGCCAGTAACTCAGGTGAGAAACCCAGGATTGCCTTCAGTTCTTCCCTCTCTCTTAGTAACTCCAGCCAGTCAAGGAGACAAAATAAAGGCTGGCATTTATTGTGTGTGTCCTCAGTAAATGCTAGGCACTGAAACAAACATTGTTAATGTTATCTTAGTTTAGTGTTCATGAAAACACTAAAGAGAGGAATTGTTATTCTCATTTTAAAGATGAAGAATTAGATTTTCAGGTGGGTTAATGTCATTTTGTAAGTACTAGAGACATGATTAAATTCAGTTGAAAGAGTTTGCTTTCCAGATTCTTTTAACCATACTAAATCATTAGCCACTTCCTGCACTCTCCATTGTCTTTTGCTTCTACACATGTTGTCATTTCTTTAGAATTCTAATTTCTTCATACTCAGTTTTAGATCAGGCATTAACTCTTCTTTAAAATCTCCCCTTCTTCAAGCCAGATGGCTCCCTTATGTTGCAGTAATGCTGTCTACAAAACTTTTAACACTCAGCACATTGTGTCATTAGACTCTTGTCTTAGAGGGCAGTATTGAGGACAGTACTTATTCTTGCTCATTTCTCTATCTCCCATATATAATGCCTGATTTATATAACTCATTATGTAAATTTTGGTGAAGTAAAAGAATAGAGAACTGAGAAAATTGTAAAATAAAGAACTTCAGAGTATAAAGTAAGGGGTGAATATGTAAAATAAAGAACTTCAGAGTATAAAGTAAGGGGTGAATATGTTGTTTTTTTCCTTAATGACAGACAGCATTTCCTAAGGGAGGGAAGCTTCCTTTTTAAAATTCTAACCCTTATGTCCTAAATAGCACTGGTAAAGTTAGTTGGAATACACACAACTTCATTCTCTCCACAATTTCTAATAAGTAATTTTTAGAGAAATGAATACTAAAGAAGTTGGATTATTTTGTGTTTCTGAAAGAAACATAAAAGGAAATACTTTGTAGGTGATTGAAATATAGTGGTATTTAGTATTTTCTTTCAGATTTTGGATTTGGTTAAGAACTTCTGATTCCAGATGAAAAACTGATAGTTATTTTAACCAAAGCTCACGCAGCTTAAAATTCTTTGGGAATTGGGGATTTCTTGGCCTGGGATAGAATGAAAAACAAAAGACAACTCAGATGTCTGAAGGGGGAATAAATTAGTACCAACTAGCTCATCCTGTCTCCAACTGAGCCAGTCAGACACAGAAACAAATAGCCAGTTGGTTCTTATTGTAGGCCCTTAATATAACTTCTTATTCTGGTAAGTACAGAGAGCTTTCTGCTTAGAGCAAAATTGGTTAGCAGTGAAATGACTATTTCAAATTGGAGAGAATTCTGTCGTAAAAGCATGTCTTAAAAGCAGGAACATAGAAGAGGGAGAGGAAATATTGGAATTAAGATGACATAAGAATGAAGATTTCAATAGAGTGTAGTCTGGTATGTAGTATAGAGAGTCCTTTCAGAGTCAACCAGTGAGTGCTACAGTGAAAACAAGAAACACCATGAAACGAGAGGAGACCTGCTTGAACCTGTTCGTCTCTGTCTTAAATAAACAAAGGCAATTTATTTGAAACTTTTGGCAGTGTCTTAATTCAGTACCTTAATTTATGGTTCCTTTTAATATCCAGAATCATTTAAGTCCTTTAAATCTTAAGTTTTATATATATATATTCCATTCCTATAAAATGTAACTAAAATCTAATTCTTTTATAACTTACTTACTTTATGTTACTATTAAATATCAATATAAATATATTGCTAGAAAGTATGTTTCTGGACTATAAAATCTGGATATAAATATTAGAAGTCTTAGGTTCTTTAGAAAATTACAAAGGTCAATGATTGTGAATTTGTAGCAAGAGGGTAATACCAAGCAGAAATGCACATATACATACACAAACTCATAAATCTTGAGTTATTTTCTTCTATCTACCTCCTGGGTCTGTTTGTATAATCTTATTTTTTGTTTTTTTGTTTTGGTTTTGAGATAGGTCTAGTTGTAGGTATTTTGCTTAAAGGGAGAGTGAAAGAGAATGTCAGAAGAATTTTTAAAAATCTCATCTGTGGCCAGCTTTCTTTTCTATATATAGTGGCTAATATTTGTTGATTATTTACTATGTGCCAGACACCTGATTCTCAGCTGTGTAAGGAAAGATTTTTATTTTTACTTTTATTTTTTAATTCTGTTTTATTTCTATTTTTATTTCCATTTTGGGGAATTGAGTCTCAGGTCAGACAGTTTCTATCTTCATACACCTGGTAAGTGGCAAAGCTGGCACTCAAATACATCTTTGTCTAACTACAGAGTTTAAGTGCTTAAATACTAACAGGAACCAAATAAGAATTTCATTGCAGGATTATTTATTATTGGAAAGAAATTCTTTAAAACCAAAACCAAATGGTATCTTTTTTATAACTTAATCTTTTAGGATATGGAAGTTGTTCTGTTATAATGCTATCTTTGTCACCATATTTTTTCCAATACAATTTTTATTGAACGGTATTTCCCATTTATTTCCAGGTACAAGTTTTTGTGTAAAAACATGTTTTTAGCTGTTGAGTATGTACCTGGAATGGAAGTGATGGATCATATGGTAACTCTCTTTACTTTTTGAGGAACTGTCAAACTCTCTTACAGGAGCTGAACCATTCTATATTGTACCAGCAGTGTGTGAGATTTCTGATTTCTCCGTATCTTCACCAATAACCCATTCTTTTCTTTCTTGTGTTGTAACCATCTTAGTGGGTGTGAAGTGTTATCTCAGCAGCTTTGATTTGCATTTTTAGAGTGACTAATGTCTAGCATCCTTTCATGTGCTTGTTGGCCAATGTATATCTTCTTTGCAGAACTGTCTGTTCAAATTCTATGCCACTTTTAAAATTGAGGTTTTTGTCTTTTTTTTTTTTTTTTTGAGTCATAAGAATTTATATCTCAGATGGTAGGTCACAGTTATATATATGATTTGCAAATATTTTCTTCCATTCTCTGGTTTGTCTTTTAACTTACTTGATGCTGTCCTTTGAAGCACAAAAGTTTTTCGTATGATGAAATCCAATTTATTTTTTCTTTACTTGCTTATCCAAGAAATCATTGCTTAATTCAAGGTTGTGAAAATTTCAAGCTATTCTTCCTTTTAAGAGTTTTGTAGTGTTAGTTATTTCATGTAGGTCTGATCCATTTTGGGTTAATTTTTGTATATGAGTTAGAGGATCAAACTTACTCTTTTACATCCAGTTGTCCCAGCACCAATTTGTTGAAAAGACTTTACCTACTAAGTTGTCTTAGGTACCTTTTTTGAAACTTAATTGACTTAATGGACTCTATGAGTTATATTTTGGACTGTTCCATTTGTCTATATGTTTATCCTTATGCCAGTACCATACCATTTGATTACTTTATGTTAAGTTTTGAAATTGGGAAGTATGAGTTCTCCAGCTTTATTCTTTTTCAGTATTATTTTGACATTTAGTGTCTCTTATTTCCATATGAATTTTGGAATCAACTTGTCCATATCTTCAGAAAGAGGCAGCTGGAAAGGAAAATTGAGGAATTGTACTGAACTTATAGATCAATTTAGGGAGTATTGCCATTTTTACAATATTGTTTTTAATTCTGAAGAACACGGGATGTCTTTTTATTTATTTAGATCTTCTTCAGTAAAGTTCTATGATTATCTTCATGTGAGTCTTGTACATTGTTATTTGTGTTTCTAAGATTTTATAGTTTTCATTCTAAGGATCTTTTACTTTTAGCATAAAATTTCTTTTTGGGTTTTTCTGTTTTTATTTCAGTTTCATTTAGTTAACATACAGTATTAATGTTAATTTCAGTTATGTAGCATAGGATATTTTTAATTGGCTAATGCTACTGTATAGGAAAGTTGTTGATTTTATCAGGGATAAATAAATATCCCTTTTTATGAAGAATAAACAAAAAGAATAGAATAGGAAGTTTAAAAACGGATCAGACATACATGGTTATATGACTTAGGACAAGGCACCACAACAATTTTATGTAGAGGAAAGATGGTCTTTTCAATAATTTGTGCTGAAACAATTGGATATCCATAAGGAATAACATGGGCATTGGCCACTACCTTATGCAATATACAAAAATTTTTGATGAATTATAGACCAAAAAGTCAAAGGAATAACAATAAGGTTTTTCTAAAAAATAGTATATCTTTATAACCTTGGAGTAGTGAAAGATTCATCGAAAAGGCTACAGAAAAGTACTAAACATTAAAAAGAAGTAAATTGGACTATATTTAATAACTTGTTCATCAAAGGATCTTATTAGAGAGTGAAAAGGCAAGTCATAAACTGAAGAAGATTTTTGTGACACATACTATTGACAAAGAATTTGTATATAGAATATGTAATGAGCTCTGTAAACCAGTAGAAAAATGAGCAAAAGATAAACAGGAGTTTCAAAAAAGGGAATTTGTAAATGTGCAATAAGTATGTTCGTCATCAGAAAAAAAAAATTTAAACCACAACAGCATAAAATGCAGAGTCACTAAAATTGAAAAGACTGATAATACTAAATGTTGGTGACAGAGTGAAACAACCGTCACTACCAGTAGATTACCAATAGAAGTGTACAGTAGTCAACTACTTTGGGATGATGTTTGACATTTCTACTAAAGCCAAATTTACTTCTGTCTTATAACCCAGCAATTCCCCTCCTAGGATTTACCCAAGAGAAATGAGTACAGGTGTCTCCTACCCAACAAAGATATGTAGCATCATATTCCTAGTATCTCTATGTATAGGAACCTCATATTAGAAACAACCCAAATGCTCAGTAGTAGAATAGATGAATTTTATTATTTAATACAAAAGAACATGCTAATGTTACATATAACAACATGGGTGATTCTTAGAGACATAGTATTGAGTGAAAGAATCTAGACACAGAAGAAAATGTATTATATGAGGGCATGTAGATGGGGGCAGGTGAAACCAAGCATCATGATAACAAATGGTTATAGTGGTTATCTCAGAATTTGGGGGAGGGAAGGTGGATGGGGACGAGGAACAAAGGAGCTTTCTATGGTACTGGAAATGTTTTGGTTTTGATCTGGATGGTTGGTACATGAGGGTGTACCATGAAAAAATTCATTGATCTATATGCATGTTAGGCATTTGTGATTTACTGTGTATACTTTTAATTTAGAAAGTAGCATGCATATATAGAGATTGAGTAAGATACTATACTTGGTCCTAGTTTTTTAATTCAAAACATGCCCTTTATAAGAGATAAGTGAAGGGTGTTAACAAAGGGGAACTAGGATACCTTCAGTTCTTTTCAGTACTTCAAAGATCACAAATAAGTCATAGGAGAAAAAACCTGCCAGCAGGGGTTGTCTTTCTTCCCTAGAGGGGAAAATAATGATGAGTATTTTGAAAAGGAGTTTTAAAGCAAGTGATGCCTCAAAGATTTCAAGTCCCTTGCCTAATAGTACATGTGTGACAAATGATACAGTGTTCCTAGTGGAAATATGGTACATTTGAGATGGTAGAAAGACTAAAAATCACTTGTCTAGAGCATTTCTTCATTGCCATTAAAATTCCTTGCTTTGCCTGTTATGTAAGGGTCACTTAACATTTGAGCATGTGCATCTCCATAAAATTCAGTTATGCATACCTATATTATAGTTTAGTAAACTATAACTTCAGAGGCTTTTCTATTTTTATGGGAGTCCAGGGTGGAAAACTAGTAAAAGAGAACAATTAACTCCTGAAATTCTGTTCCATGATTAACTTCATTTTGTTAGTATGAATTTAAATGTTCTTGGGTCATTAGTGGTTTTTAAGTAACGAATGACAGGCTGACAGTTCAATTTTATAATTAGCTTTCTGTTCACTAATCAATATATATTTGAGGGAGTTTTTTTAAGAGATAAGTCTTCTAGTGTATCTATTTTATTTTACCATATAGTAGGTAACATGGTGAAGTAGATTAACCCTTAATGGTAACACATGAGACATCTTAAATTAACCCCTACGTGACTGAGGTTGAGTGGAGAATATGAATAATAATAATAGTGGCTATCAGGCTCTCAGGGCCTTCTATAGTCTCAGGTGAATGCAGAGATGGTATTCTTCCAGGAGTGTATCTTCATTCCTTGGCACAGATCTTGTAGGGATACAGTCCTTCAAAGGTTAACTGAAATCCAAATACCTCCCTGTCTGTGAGCTGTCCTTAGTAGAGATGATAGGGCATAAGCATGGTGACCCTCAGCTCTTACTACTGATGACTTTGGACTCTTATTCCTGCAGTGCAACTCCCTGTATATCCTCAATTTGGATTGTTCCAGTTCCAGCAAGGAAAAGATTCTGTTATTCCTCTGGCACCATGTAGATGTTAGCTTCTATTTTTTTTTTTTTTAGCACATCTCATCTTTATGAGGATAAACGAAGAGTATTATTGCAATAGTTAGTGGGAGAAAACTTAAAATGTAGTAAAATAAGTAAAATTGCTGTAAGAGGAATCAAATGTCAGGGGAAATCTGTGGACATAAGCTAGTTGGCACTCATAGTAATCATAAAACAAGAGATGTGTCTTTGCTAATACCTAGGAACTCATTGAAAGCCACTTTAATTAAGTAACCTATTGAGAACTGAAATATCTATAAAAGACATAATCTGATTTATGACTTATATATGGACAAGTGCTGTTTTTAGTGCTTACAGAAAGAGTAGTTTCTTCATGTGATCTAAAAATGGTATAGACAGGACAAATACCTGAAATAATACATATTTTTAGTTCTAAGTGAGAACAAGAGAACAGGGAAACAGTGCTAATTAATGAAAGAATATTGTAGTATAATATAGCTTGTAGTATAATAAAATTTATATCATAGAATTAGGTTATGATACACTTAGTGACTATGAAGCATAGTAAAAAAGTATAAGGGATTAAACTGAATATTTTGGTCTAATGAAACTGAAAAATTATATTTGATAACCAGGATAGATTTTGACAGAGAACTTAAGAGAATCTTACTAATCCTGCAAATGTCCAGTATTCTTTTTTAACATGTGTATTAATGTGTAAAATATTAGGGAAACATTTTTTACATTATAAGCATTTTCAATAAAAACTGATGGTGTTTCTGTTATACCAAATTACATTTTTTTTTTTTTCATTTTTTTTTACCCCTAGGAAACTGACTGGACATTCTTTCCACATGGGCTATAGCATGGCAATTTTGAATGGCGTTGTTGCTGCTCTTACTGTAGCATGGTGCCTCATGTAAATCTACACTGAAGCAATATTTTTGGTAAAACTTAGTCATGGTTGCTTTATAATAACAGGGAAGAACATCATTTCATCATTTGTCTACTTAGAAGACCAAGAAACCTGCTGTCTGTGGTTCAGATATGTCATATCATGCACCATTATGGAGGACCGTTTTGTTTTGTTTTTTAAATGGAGGACCTTTGTAAGCACCATTCTAGAACTTAGGCATTGAGAATATCTGAGTATTAATTTTCAAGTAATTACTTAAAAATTAAGGTGTTTACCTCGTCTTTTTACTTTTGTGTGCATTGTCCTTATAAATTATAGAAAACATTTTAGTGGAATTCAAACATGAAAACTTGAATATGGGATAATGCTATGTATAATACTACATTTTTGCTAAGAAATACTAGTGGACTGTTTAAATGAGATAGAAATACTTATTTATTCATGATATTAGAAAAGCAAACAATGCCTACTACTTTGACATTTTATAGAAGCTACTTTGAAATCAGAATAGTTTTCAATAGTGATAATCAACAGAAGGTGCATTTATATTTTTTAATGGGGTATAATTCCTTATGTGTTTTTTTAATATATTTTCTTACTACATATTGAATTTGTATGTTTTTAAAATTGCTACATCTAAACAAATGTATATGTTATTTTTTAGCTGAGGGAAGCCTAATACCTACCATTTTAAGTAAATATTTTTTTTTGTTGTTTTTAAAAAACAAAAAAAAAAAAAACAAAAAAAAACCCACAAAAAACAAACACATTGATCTGAGTTTAAAATTAAGTAAACCTGTTTTAGCAAAAAAAAAATCTGATAAAAAGTAAATTAATTAAACCACTAAGATATTGAGAAAGTTGAAGTTGTTCACTATTTCTGTTTCCACAGTTGCAAATATTTTTCTTGGTGTGTATATGATTATTCCAACAGAACTGATATTATTTTGTTTTTAATAAATATAAATCTAAAATCTTTATATTTGGAAATGCTTGAACTACTTTGTTTTTAATCGCAAAGATTTAGTTGACAAAATATAAAAGGTATTTTGATAATGTATATATGTATAATCTTTTTATATATGTTTCATGATTTTCATATTTAAATGTCCTACAATTGCTTTTCTTTTTGTTTTTATAGTAGTTAACATTAGTTGTTCCTACTTCTTTTCTAAATATCTGTTTAGAAATTTGCTTCAGTTTTAGAAAGATGGGCTATTTAAAATGCTGTCTTGCCTGGCCATAGAAAAATTTATATTAGGAAAGCATTGTGTATCAAAACAACTTATTCAGGCTACATGGGAAATGAGTATGTGCAGTGTGTTCCTGTTATATGCTAAGTGTTGTTACTGAGTAAATGATTTAATGATATTTCTAAGCCTTAACACTTTTTTGCTACTCAGAAACCTTCCATTGGAAATCACAAATGCTGCTCCAATTTAAATTATCTGAGGTGGTTAGATTAGTATGGGGGGATGGGGGTGTGCGTGGGTGTGTGTATGTGTGTATGTGTGTACACTTATGTACATATACAAATCCTGTTGCTTAGAATATTCCTTCCAAAGTGGTTGAAATGAATTTATTTTTACTCCCTTTCTCTTTGCTCTCTCCCAGCTCTTCCACTGCAATTGAACATATAGGTAACAAAATTAGTTTTTCTTCTCTCCACCCTTCTAAACCTTCCCTCCCCCTCAACCAATTTGGATAGCTCCTTCCAGACTTTTTGTGTCCTATGACCTAAGAAAAATATTACAGTACACCCTCTATATGTAGGTATCTATAAGATATTATATATACATATAATATAAATACATATTGATGTATATCTGTAAGACCTTTCTTCTGGAACACGATTTCTTCCCGGCTAGCACTTCTCTTTCTTGGGAAGTTGTTCTCTGCAGTTCATCATAGGGTCCAAATTTAAACCATCCTATTTCCATAGCAGAGTGAATGAATAAGGATAGGTATATAACCCGAGTTGGGTCAATCCTAGCTTCTCATCTCTCTGGGCCACAGTGATTATAACAGGGATGCCAGAAAGATTGGATTTCAGTGAAGACCTCTTCCTGGTTTACAGAGAACTGTCTTCTCATTTTATCCTTACTTGGTAGAGAGAGGACCAGCTGTCTTCCTCTTATAATGATACTAATTTCATCATGGTGCCTTCAACTTCATGACCTAATTATCTCCCAAAGCACTACCCCCTAATGCTACTATCTTATTGGGGCTTAGAGTTTAAACAAATGAATTCTGGGAGGGGACAAACCTGCAGTCCATAAAAATATTCAATGTCGAAAGTAGGTTCTTAGAAAAGGTAGATTTCTAGTAAAACATTTTAAAAGAGATTTTCTATTTGTCTGTGTTTCCGTTTCTGCTCTGTTCTTGATTGGAACAAGGCCCTATACTACAGACAACAGGAACCAACTGGCTAACTTAAGAGAAAGGAAATTTAATGAAAAGATAGCCAGTCACTCTCAGAACTGGTGGGCAGAAACCAGGAAAGTACTAGAGGAGAAAAGTACTCAAGGTGGAAGCAAAGGAACTGTTTGATAGTAGGAACAGCCTGGTCAGGATGATCGAATGAATCATTCCTGTCATTTGTTCTTGTTACTTGCAAGATCAGCTAAGGGTTTAGAGTCCTTGGAGAGAGTGCACAGTTGGCCAAGATTGGGTTATGTGCCTACTCTTTTGTCTTCTGTAATTGGGGGTAGCATCTGGAATTCTTTGGGGATGGGTGACCAGATAGTGACAAAAACAAATGTTCACTATACTACACTCTTCGCTGTTCAGTTTCCACACACATATTATTCCTTTTATACTTGAATTTCCAAATGTATTCATGCCAACAATGCAGCTCTCATTTACTACATCCGAGTCCAAGGCCTTCAGGCCATGTTCATTTTTCTAGTTTTACTACATTCTCATTGATGTTCTTCAAATTACACTGAACAGCGTGTGTATGTGTGTGTGTGTTAGAGAGGACCAGGAGTGGGGAGGGGCAGAAGGAGAGGACTAGAAAGAATCTTAAGCAGGCTCCACGCCCAGCACAGAGGCTGACAAGGGGCTTGATCTCATGACACTGAGATCATGACCTGAGGTGAAATCATGAGTCAGACACTCAACTGACTGAGCCACCCAGGCGCCCCCCGAGCAGTCATTTTAATACTTACAACAGGAAGAGATGGGAAATCTGTTAAAATACATGTTACATATGACAACAAGAAAATACAGGTGGGAGTTATTGTTTTAATTAAGCACCAGGTCATTGCACTTGATTTCTGCATCTGTTCTTTTATTTTTGTTTTGGCTACTACCTTGAACAATTAGGTTTCTTCTGTAATAGAGTGACCGAGTTTATTTTAGACAGGACTAAGTCTTGTTTCTTTGACCACCAAATACGTAATATAAGAACATACCTCAGAGAATCTTCAGTTTTCCCACTATATTCTTTCCTGCTCTTATATGTGACAGCAACTATATTATAGGGTTAAAACACCCCAACTAACATGGCAACCCTCTTTTCTTGCCAGATTACCTAGTGTCATAAAGAATCCAAAATTACCATGCAGCAGTTTAAACTTCCAGTTATTTTCAACTAATTTCTTTTGAACTCTTAAATATTAAAATCTTTAAAAACAGAGTCTAGAGTCAGAGGAACAAAAAAGCAAAAACTTAAGAGAGCTTAATTAGGTGTAATAATGAGAGGCTTTTTAGTTCTTGGAGCTTATATAGGAATAGGAGAAATAGCATTAAAAATCAATTGTTGGATATAAGTATGTACTGCATTCGGAAAGACCCGAACTTTAACTGCTGTCTCTCAGTTGCCTTCATAACTAAGTCTTCAAGAACATTATCTTACCTCTTCTGTGTAATTAATTTCTTGGCCAGAACAATGTTGGTGGGAATCCATGATAATGTATAAATTATTTAGTAAGTCCATAAATGGTGGTCCTGCCAGAAGTATCGTGGATAAAAAAAAGCAAAAAGACCATAATATCTACTAATAAGGATAAAACTGAAACATTACCTCTTCTAGTGGGATTAGTTGGCTACCAGGTAGCTGACTGACACCCCTCTGTTACCCCCGACATACAATACCAGTAGCAGTGGTCTTGGTAAACAAAAGTTGGGGAGATAGAGAAGGAAAGGGAGCAGTCAGAAAAGCATCTGAAAGTGTGGTTCTATTTGTATACTCCATCCTTGCCATCCTGGCACTTTGTTTATACTCTCATTTAGCACCAGCTTCATAAGATACCAACATTTACAGAAAAGGTTGTCTTGCATACCCAATTACTCAGAGCCTCGTTCACAGTGAGGGCTTTGCTGTGAGTATTAATAAAGCTCAGAAATATTCTCACATATCTGGATCCATTATAAAAGATCCATCTATATACCCCTTCCAACCTTTCTTAAGTTGACACCAGTCCTTTTCTGAGCCCCTGAGAATCCAGCCAAACTCCCATGTTCACTTTCCATGATTATACATAATCTTATCTCATACCATGTCTCTTCAGGCCAAGGAGACAAAATGAATTGCTCACAGCTCTGCTCCCTAGGGGGACTTCCTTTTCCTGCTCTTTGCTGTGACCTATGAACAGGGGGTTTAATGGTCCCCACCACCTAATTTGTGGCTGGTAGTAACGTAACACACAGAACCACCTCTAAGTCAAGCTTGAATTTTTTTCCAACATCAGTTATCCCTGTGGAGCCCTCATGAGGCCACAGTTGTGAACGGAATGAAAAGAGGCAGCATGGCAGGGGAGCATACTGGAAATGTGATCCCTCAGGGTACTCATGCCTTTAGGACTAGTTCAGGACACTTTTCCCGGATAATAGAACTCAAAGGATGCACTTAGGTCAGTGATTTCCCACTGAGGGCAATTTTGCTTCTCAGGGGTAAAATTTAATAATTTAATGAAATACTGAACAATATTTAGAGACATTTTTGATTGTCACAATTGCAGGGCACTACTGGCAACTAATTGATAAGCCAGGGATGCTGCTAAACATCCACAATGTTCAAGACCGCTTGCCACAAGAAAAAATAATTGGGGCCCAAATATCAATAATGCCAAGGTGAGAATCTCTGATTTATATTTATGTCGAGATGAGTTGGATAACATCCTGTTCAGAATAGTCAGGGTTACCTGGAGTTCTGAGATCAGGTGTTCATTCTCCAAAAAGCCAGATAGAATGAGCTGTTTCTCAAGAGCAAAAAGTTATTAACCTAAGGGGACTTGTCTCTGTGCCAGTAGCCCCTGCACCTCTGGCTAGCAAGTCTGTCACAGACACTAGTCATTAACTGCAGTGGCCTTGTATGTTACTGGAGTTTCCCACATAATACTACTTCCAGTCAAAGAATTCACTAAACAAATTTATGCACAAAACCTTTTCTTCCCATCTGTATATACTGCCTGCTTCATACTAATGAGAGAGAGAAAGGCTTCCATAAAGATTATATACAACAATGCTATCGTTGAATTGGAAGCTGAGACCTCATTTGGCCATTTCAAGTTCCTTAAAGCACTGGGGGCCGACAAAATGGGTGTTAAGGTGCTAGAGTGGTTGATAATCCATCAAGAACAGATCAAGTTACTGCTACACTGTGAGTATGGACAAAACCCCAGAGGCCCTGGTTTGCTTCCTTCTTAGACTCTCCAGTTAGAAGATCTCAACAGTCTAACATAGACAGGAGCTCAAATTCCTTAGGAATGAGGTTTTAGTTACCTCCACTGAATAAAAACCTACACCTGTTAAAAATTCTAGCTGAACGTCAAGGGAACATGGAATAGATAATGGACAAAATATATTCATAAATACAATCTAGGGTCTCATCACCAGTTTCAAAAACTGCTATATAGCCTCTACTAGCCTCTACCTATATTCCTTTCTATGGCATGTGTGTATTTTAACCAAATTTAGCTTTTTTTCTTCCATTGTTGTATATAGGATTTTTGACATTAGTTGATTGCAATTTAGTGCACAGATTGCAGACTATTGTGACTGGGTTTACTATAGAACTGAGGAGGAAGGGACATTCCTGAGATCCTGGATATGGAATTGAATGTAGTAACCTATGACATTTGATTGTTTTCCTGTGAGGAAGGGTGTATTCTCAGTTGGATGAGAAATGGTTGTACTATGTTAGGTCGGATAATTTCTTTAAGAGGTATAATCATGGGGAATTGTGGCTATATGTATACTGGACAGGCAAAGGAGTGGACACTAGTGGGTATTTTGTCTCAGCCCCACAACCCATTTTTATTTTGGGAGAATTCCTTGTTAAGATGTTTGTGGGAGGCATGGCTCCACATTACATTAGAGAAGGCTGAGATTAGATATTTTCTTTCTCTCCAATGGTTAGTAGGTAAGCTTGGTGCCCACCACTTGTATGCTCCTGCTCAAGTTTTGAGTTGTGAGAATGAATGACACAATAACAGTCAGCAGTGCTGGACTAGGGGCCTGAGTGGGTTAAGCTTCTGCCTTCGGCTCGGTTGCCGGGTCTTGGGATCTCGAGCCCTGCATCAGGCTCTCTGCTCGGTGGGGAGCCTATTTCCCTAAGCTTGCTAACTATGCTAACTGCTAACTAAGAATTCATCATATGTCAACTTTTCACCACCACCTGTCCACAAAGCTTCTTTTAAAAACTTGGTTCTACAGTGATTTCTGCCACCTGGATCCATTGCTTTTACTACTAATTTTATTTTTATTATTTTTTTAAATTTTCTTTATTAACATAAAATGTATTATTTGCAGGTCTGTGAACATCAGTCTTACATAATTCACAGCATTAACCATAGTACATACCCTCCCCAATGTCCATAACCCAGCCACTCTAATATTAAAAATGATCTTATACTCTTTGGCCTTATTATTTTATAATGACTCCTCTTCCTAAAGATTCTTTTAGACTCTTTTTAATGTACACAATACTTAAGCTGAAGCTTAAAGGAGGTGCTCAGTCATTGTTTATGACATTTATTGAACATTTAATCTGCATAGAATTACAAAGTAGTGTAAGGAAAAATGAAAAATAATTTTCAAGGAAGTGACCTCAGATCTCGTGTAACTTATATAAATAGATACTAAGAAAAATTATTACAAACACCTGAGTGTTTCCTACACTGGTTAAAAAAAAAAATCTTTATATAATACTGAAATTTTAAAAAAATACAAGAAAGGCTGAAAGGAATGTTTGTGTGATTTTAAAATATATTCTTGGATTTTCTTTAGATCTGACCATTTGCACTGCCACTGGATTTAGCAGATAAGTGGTATAGTTAAAGGATAATCAAAATTATCCTTTTTATCTAAAATTAAAGGATAATTTATTTAGATTTTCATAAATTAAAATATCAGAATCAGCCTCCACAGTAAAGTAGTCTTAAATATTAAGTTACTGGGATAAAGACCTAAATTATACAAAACTCCAAGTCATTGCTCTGAGTAAAGAGGTATCCAGCAATGCTAGATGGTTTGTCAAGCATCAGTGGTTAGAATGGTAATATTTTTTTACTTAAAATCTGAAGAAGAAGTGTAAAACAAAATTTCCAATTTCACAATGACATTGAGGTCAACTACTAGAATTTGGAGAAAACTGTAAGAATATCTCAGAAACAAATAGGCAGGACAATGGCATATTTGTTAGTGGACAACTTGGTAACATTATGGGAAAAGGGGCACTGAGTGGCTCAGTTGGGTAAACACCCAACTCTTGGTTTCAGCTCAGGTCATTATCTCAGAGTCATGAGATTAAGACTCGAGACCAGCTCTGCACTCAGCATGGAGTCTACTTGAGATTCTCTCTCCCTCTCCTTCTGCCCCTCCCACTCATATGCACTCTTGCTGTCTATAAAATAAATAAATAAATCTTTAAAAAGGAAAATTATAGGAAAGATAAATCCAAATGTGTATGTAAGAGACCACCAGGAAAAGTGTTAGAAATTAAAATACATACTTTCAATTAAACTTCTGTTCTCTACTACTCAAGAGAAAGTCACAAATGTTTCAAACCCATGCTGAAAAGATGGACCAAAATTGAGTGTAAGAAGACCTCAGTTTGAAGTTTAAGCTCAAAAGTATGTGTGTGGTGGGGGGGAGTCACTAGTGATTTATTAAATCATAAAGGAATAGGACTTAAATGGATGTGTGCAAATTCCCGATATATAAAAATGATAAAGGAACCTTAGAATTCATGTGATAGTTTTAAAAGGAAAAAATTCCTCAGTGCATTGCAAACTTAGGATATAGAGTTTCTACCTATAGATAGTGAGGCCTAAAAATCAAGGTAGCTTTGGGAAAGATTAATTAAGACCATGAACGATGAGTGGTGCAGTTTTCGAAGGTAGAATGTTTAAGAGATACAGTTAATTTTATGGGAAACGTTCTGGGAAGTAACCAAGAGTTGTTTGTGTTACCACTATGAAAGAGTACTGAACTGCATGGAAATTGCCGACATCTAACCTGGCAGCCTTTTTCTTTCCAATAAAACTTAATAATACTGTTTCCTGACGCCTCTTCCAGTGCCATACTCCCTATTTCTCTCTCTGTCTCCTTAGAAATCAACATTGTTTTACACTTACTTACATGGAACTAACTGCTGGGATGGGCCCATCTCAGACTCACTGAAATACTTTCCTTCTCTTTAGAGAAGACTGTAAGGCCAACCTTTTAGTGGCTTTGTGTCAGCCCCATAATGAATGTGGACATACAGTTCAGTATATGTCCAGGAAGGTACGAATTCCTTTTTTTTTTTTTTTAAAGATTTTATTTATTTGTTAGCACGGGGAGGAAGAGGGGAAGAAGGAGACTCCCCCACTGATCAGGACTCCATCCCAGAACCCTGAGATCATGAACCAGAGTGAAGGCAGACACTTAACCAACTGAGCCACCCAGGCACCCTGAAGTTAACGAATTAAAAACAAAATCCTGACTTCCCACTCCCCCACCTCCCAACTTTTGTAGGTGTTGGCTTTGCTGCTGAAAGTTTGGCCTTTTTTTTATAAACTACATTTTTAAATTCTGTCAGCACAATTTATGTATCAAAAAGATAGAACTTTATATATCTGTATTTTAGCTAGATACTGAGAAAGTAATTACTACTTCTAGGCAAGTTATAATCATTTATAATTCTTAGTGCTGTACAAATCTGCCTAAGGTGAAAGTCAGTATGCTGAATCTAAAAGTGTAATGAGAGTATAATTTTCCATTTTACATTAAATACAACTAGTGCTTACATTGTTGGATGTTACAAGTTCATAATGATATAAAATATAGAGTGCATGACATTTATTTTATATCAGTTTTTATATAAAATTGCACTTTCAGATTGAGCAAATTTCCAGTTGTATGCAGGTCTGGAGAAACAAAATGAGAATCATGATTTAAGTATCCTAAAGGCATCCAATAAGAAAAATTTCATAGAACTGATAAGGTAGTTTTATTGTTTTAATTTTTATTTTTCAAAGATTTTATTTATTTGAGAGAGAAAGCATGAATATGGGGGGAAGGGATAGAGGGGGAAGGAGAAGCAGACTCCCTGCTGAGCAGGGAGCCCTGTGTGAGCCTTGATCCCAGGACCTGAGATCATAACCTGAGCCAAACGCAAATGCTTAACCAAATGAACCACCCAGGTGCCCCCTTTCTAATTGTTTTTAAAGACTTATTTATTTTAGAGAGGTTGCATGGTGTGAGTGGAGGTAGGGGCAGGGGGATAGAATCTTCAAGTGGACTCCCTGCTGATCTAGGAGCGGGAGGCAGGGCTCAATCTCAGCACCCAGGAGATCATGACCCATGAGATCACAACCTGAGCCAAAACCAAGAGTAAGTTGCTTAATCGACTGAGCCACCCATGTGCCCCATGATAGAATGGTTTTAGATTGTAGGACCCACGAGTATATCTCAGAAAACATTTCTTAAAAAAATTATCTTGATAAATTTTTCTACTTCACCTAGTGGCAGTTAGAAGTCTACAGAGACAAAAAGAATCATGAAGGTCTATCTTATAAATCAAAATCATTAATAGTTCCTATTTGTTTCCCAATAAGAACTAAATTTTTACTTTATAGAAGTGTCTCAGAAATAAAATTAGTGAAATTAGTTTTTCATAGAAAAAAAGTCTTAGGTAAGACATTTAAGTAAATTTAGTAGTTTATTGCTACCCAAAACAGGCAGATAATCCTCAACCCAACAATTAAAATCTTAAACAATTGTGAATTTCTTAGTATTTAAAACATCAATCTTAAGGATATAAGTAATACAAAGAATGTGACACCCCACCATGGAATATGAATAGTGAAACCAAAGGACAAGTTTTTAAAGTATATTATAGCAAAGCTCTTATTATAATTTAAGTTTATTAATATATTTCTATATGAAGGGATATTTTTCTGATAATATAAGAAGAAAAAATACATAGTAAATGGTTGATGTTGATACCATGAAGCAAGGCGGTATAGGAATGCTAAAACTATAGGATATACTCCTTTCTGGTTGACTATCTGAAGACTTGGTAGGAACAATTTAATGGGTGACTAATGAAACCTTAAGTTGGGCAGTATTTCAAGAGCTTTGATCTCCCAGTTTCACTTCTAGGACTTTACCCTAAATAAGTAATATAAAACAGAAAAATCCTCTATAACACCAACGATATCCTTCACAGCAAATAAGTTGGAGTAGGAACAATGGAAAGCATACTAAAAGATTGGCAGCATATGGTACAGAAACAGTGGAATATTGCACAGCATTAAAAAAAGATGGTTATCAAGAGGAGTAGCGGGAAATATTCTTATATCTTAAAAAGCAGGACACAGGTATATAAAGCTGAGTTTGAACTATGTAAAATAACTGCACAGAAAGAAGATATGGACATTCATGAAATACTGTCAGGTTTTCTCTAAGAAGTTAAATTACAGGTGGTGGTCATTTTCTTTATGGATCTCTGCATTGTGTAAAGTTTCAGTAAATGTATATTATTTCATAACTAGAAAATAGAAAACTTTTTTAAAAAATAGTATTTAGTTATGTATAGTTTCTGTTGTTGTTTTTTATTAAAATATAACGTATTATTAGCCCCAGCAGTACAGGTCTGTGAATCTCCAGGTTTACACACTTCACAGCACTCACCGTAGCACATACCCTCCCCAATGTCCATAACCCAACCACCCTCCCCTCCACCCCCAGCAACCCTTAATTTGTTTGGTGAAATTAAGAGTCTCTTATTTTTTTTTTAAGATTTTTTAAATTTATTTGACAGAGATCACAAGTAGATGGAGAGGTAGGCAGAGAGAGAGAGGGACTCGATCCCAGGACCCTGAGATCATGACCTGAGCCGAAGGCAGCGGCTTAATCCACTGAGCCACCCAGGCGCCCCTTAAGAGTCTCTTATGGTTTGTCTCCCTCCCCATCCCATCTTATTTCCTTTATTCCTTTCCTATCCCCCAAATTCCCCACGTTTCCCCTCAACCTCCTCATATCAGGGAGATCATATGATAATTGTCTTTCTCTGATTGACTTATTTCACTAAGCATAATACCCTCTAGGTAGCTACCTATAGTTTTTGTGAGGATTAAAATGCTAGATGTGAAATTCTCTGGAACGCATTAGGTATTGCCTTAGAAATGCAAATTAAGAGAATGCAAGCCAAGATATGGGGGTGGCTTCCCTGTCTAGCAATGAAGGTTCTTTTATTGTCAGGAAATAGTAACAAAACTCTTGCATGCTGCATAGAGTCAAATCCTGTCACTCTAATTGTGTACATTTTCAGAAGTATTAATTGAAGAATCGTTTTAATAGTAAACAGCAGGAGACAACCTAAATGATCACAACAAGATTATTTCACAATGGAATACTAGGCAGTCATTACAAAGGATGGCATAGATCCGTAGGCATTAAAAATGAAGATGTCCATGATACAGATTTAAGTGAAAGCTAAATTGCAAAATAAGATTAGTGTATAATCCTGACTTTATCAGACAAAACAAAATGAGGAAAAAAACCCTATGTTTAATAGGTCTGATGCAATAGTCTTAAGAGGGTAAACAGGTGACATGACAATTTCTGATATAAAAATCAGAAAAAAATCAGAAAAACACTCTGGCTCAAGTGCCCAAATGTATTTAAGATTTTAACTTTAAAATCACCATAATCTAGACATCCCTGCTGAGCAGGGAGCCTGCTGCCCCCCTCTTTGCCTGTCTCTGCCTACTTGTAATTTCTCCCTCTGTCAAATGGGTGAATAGAATCTTTCAAAACAAACAAACAAAAAACAAACAACAAAAAAAAGCACAATCTAGATATCTTGTAGTATTACAAGACACCAGTAATTTATTAAGATTAAAGTGTCAAGACTTTTGGGTGCAGATTAAAGAAGTACACTTGGGCTACTACTTTATTATACAATGCAATGGAATGAATCTCTCAGAAATAAATGCTAAAATACAAAGGTCTTGGAATATTCTTCCTGATAAGAGTGTTTTTATTTGCCTGAGGTCTTGGGCCATGCTGTACCAGTTTGACCAGATAAATTCATTCTAATGACATGATTTATGGGGAATGCCTCTTTTCTGAGATGGGAGGGGCTAGAATCTGAGTAGCTGTGGTCAGTCACACAGACATTGCACACACACATGACTGAACCCTAATAAAAACCCTGCACACCAAGGCTCAAGTAAGTGTCTCTGGCTGGCAATATTTCACCTGTGTTGTCAACATGTGTTGGGAGGATTAAGTGGGTCCCCATGCAACTGTACTGGGAGGGGACACTTGGAAGCTTATGCCTGGTTTCCCCTGGCCTTTGTGTCAAGTGCATTTCCCTTTCTTGGTTTCAGTCTGGATCCTTTCACTTTCCTCAACTATAACCCTGAATATAATAGCCTTTGAGTCCTGTGAGTCCCAGCAAATCGCCAAGCCTGAGGTTAGTCTTAGGAACCCCGAGAGTTTGTCAAAAGATAGTTACTCTTGGGCGCCTGGGTGGCTCAGTGGGTTAAGCCGCTGCCTTCGGCTCAGGTCAGATCTCAGGGTCCTGGAGCCTGCTTCCTCCTCTCTGCCTGCCTCTCTGCCTACTTGTGATCTCTCTGTCAAATAAATAAGTAAAATCTTAAAAAAAAAAAAAAGATAGTTACTCTTCTCTTACAGGGACCTGCATAAAAAGAAAGGAGGTTTCATTAGTAATCCTCAGGCCTCAGTGCAGCTCTAACAAAGTCCCAGGGAGTCCCAGAACAAAGATTGCCCATTAAAGAGTCTTGTGATGGCTGGCTTCAGTACCCCGCTGTGTCATTAGCTTCCCAGGAAGAGTGCAGTCTCAGCAGGACCGCTGCTGCTCGGGATCCCAAAGTTAACTGGTGGGAATCAGGTAACTACAACTCTTACCACCAGGTCTATCTGGAAGGAAGACCTGAATGATATACATCTAGAACTGCCAATATGACCAATATGAGTGCATGTTTGTGTCCTCCTTTCCCCCAAATTCCTATGTTGGAGCCCAGCCCCAGTGTGATGATATTAGGAGGTAATTAGGTCTGGATGAAGTTATGAGGGTGGAGCCCCCACGATGGGATTAGTGTGTCTTGTTTCTAAGAAAGAAACCAGAGCTCGCTCCCCCAGTCCTGTGAAGCTAGCATGACAAAACGGCTGTGGGCAAACTGGGAAGAGGGCCCTCACCAGACACGGAATCTTCCAGCACCCCAATCTCAGACTTCCTGTCTCCAGAATTGAGAAAAATTTTGTTTTTTAAGACATCCAGTCTATGGTTCTTGTTATAGCGACCCAAACTAAGACAAAAATGATTCCTCGTTCTCTTTACAGAGTGAGGGTTGGGGGTAGGGGGAGAGGGAATTTTCCTCAATTTCAGTGAGTCTCACACTCAATTTGAGAGCCATCGGCCAGGTCTGCTGGGAAGCTGTGTTGTGAATGCCCCTGCTTGTTTCGACTTACTCCTGGGCATGTGAGGCAGATTTCCTTTTCTTCTCTCTCATGCTCCGGGTCCCCTCATTCTGAAGCTCCATCCACCTTCTTCCTTTTCTTCTACTAGCCATATGGTAGGCAGCTGTGCAAGGATAGCAGTTCCACTACACTCTCTCCTTAACCTTGGCTGTAAACCGGGATCACCTGGGCACCTTCAAAAACGTCCAATGCTCAGAGCATGCTCTGGTTAAGGAAATCAGAATCTCTGGGGTTGTAATCAGACATAAAGATGTTTTAAGCATCATTAGGTGGACCAATGGGCAGGTGAGTTAGAAGCCCTGCTGCAAAGGATCAGAGAGCCCAGGGGAAAGAAGCAGCACAGGCTAAATCAGTAAAACCACTCCAGTGGCAGGGGTTCCTTTCCTTTTAAAGACACGTGGCGTTTTTCTTATTTGCTTTTTGAATTAGAAATAAAGGATGTTAATTTTATTCTAAAAAGGTCACACATAAAGGTAAAGTTCAAACAAACTGTCCCCGCCAGTGCCGTTTGCCATTTCAGAGTTTGCCCTGCAAAATAGTCATAACTCCATTCTTGTTTTCTCACCACATTAAATTATTATGTTCTATTGTTTTGTGTTCAAGGGGAAGTTATGTTGCAATAATAATGAATAAAGCCTTTTTAATCCCTTTGAGACAAAGTTGATTTCTATAATGCGTTTGTGAAATTGGGGGCCACACTTAACAGTGGGAGAACTGAGCGAGTCGTTTTCCAGGAACTTTGGGCAGTTTTCAACGGGACTTGCTTGTTCAGTTGAATACAATCCAGCACGAAATCACTGCTTTCAGAAAACATACTTGCTCTTCATTTAGTAAACAGGCATTTATTGTGGGCCTCTTATGTGGAGGGTGTGTGGGTGGGATCAGTGCTATAAAGATGAATAAAAGAGGCTCGGGGTCTCAATGTGGAACTGTTATCTAACTTATGGAATATTTCTACAATGGATATGACTAACTTTCAAAGAGTAAGTTGGATATATGCTTACATACCTTGAATGTTATTCATGATAATGCCGTTAGGTGTTTGTAGTTTACTTATTTAAACATTTCGTTTAAGTGTGTGTGTGTGTGTGTATGTAAGCATATTAAAATTTTAAAAGAATTCATGCAGATCTGGTTAGCAGGGGGTGATTAAAGTAGGCAGAGGGAATTTTTCATGCTTTTATGCAACTTTTTTTTTTCCCTCAAGAACAGTATGATTTTAAGTGACTATGGACATGGAGTTTTGTGGAATTTTTGAAATTAAAAAGTTCTATAAAAGAAGGAAGTAGTTCTATTTCTTAAGGGAGTGAAGAAATAATTTCAAGATATTTTAAAAGGACTTTGCCAATATATCAAGGCTGTTTTTCTGGCTTCCCTGAAATAAAAGAAGGCTGAATAAATGTAATTTAATAGCCCTTATCCTTTCCTGGTATCCTGCTTTGTTTTGAAATAATGGTCCTGCACTCTAAAGAAATATTTTCTTTACAGTACAAACATGTGAAGCAAATTTGTAGCAAGCAAGAAACATTTCTGTCAGATCACTGGCTACAAATTGAACTCAAAAACAGCAAACATCTCTCCAACAGACACTGTATCAGGATTCCAACAGAGAAATAGAACCAGTGGGAGATCCATACAAAGATACCTATATATCTCATAAAGAAACCTATTCCTTGAAATCTCCTTATATATATATATAAAATGTATATTGTGTGTGTGTGTGTATATATATATATATATATATATACTTGTGTTTATATATGTACATATATATAATGTGTGTGTGTGCACCCATGCAGGCACATATGGGCATAGAGATTTATTGCAAGTAGTTGGTTTGTGCCATTATGCATACTGACTAGGCAAGTTCAAATCTTTAGAGCAGGCTGGGAACTCATGCAGGAGGTGACACACTGGAGTCCATTGTGTAATTTCTTCTTCCTAAGGGAAGCCTCAGTTCAGCTCTTAAGGCCTTTCAACTGATTGGATCAGGTCCATCCAGATTATCAAGGATAATCTCCCTTACTTTAAGTCAACTGATTGTAGATGTTAATTATATCTACAAAATACCTTTACAACAATACCTAGATTAGTGTTTGATTGAATAACTGCATACCCCAGCCTGGGCAGGTTGACACATTAAGTTGATATCATGGTCCACCCTTTGTCAACTTGACATCTGTACATACCTCCTTAAATGACACTTAATCTTCAAATAAAGACAAAAACTGGTCATACTTCCCCCCAACATGATTGAACAACCCTGCATACAAGTTAAAATGCCCTAACCCTTTCCCTAGACAAGGATACACAGTCTTTCAGTGAGCTTCACTCTTCTCTTGATGTTCTGTAACTTAAATATTATGATATAAGGTAAACAAATATTAACACATATTATATTAGATAATGAGGGAATAAGAGAGAAAATAAAACAATATTTTATTGTTTCTTATATATAAGAAATACTCAACTATTACAATCCTTTTTTCAGCAGTGGTCATCTGATAGTTATAACTACATGCTCACACTATCCATTTCATATTCCCTTAGTCCTTAGAAAGTGCTCAGGTAATTGTGTTTTTGTGGTTCATTGGGTGACCCAAATGTTTATTCCTTTTTTTAAAAGATTTATTTATTTATTTATTTATTTGAAAGACAGAGAGAGGGAGAAGGAGGGTGGGTGGGAGAAGGGCAGAGGGAGAGAGAGACTTCAAGTAGATTCCCCACTGAGTGAGGAACCCCAAATAGGGCTTGATCTCAGGACCCTGAGATCATGACCCGAATGGATATCAAGAGTCAGACACTTAAACAACTGCACCACCCAGCCCCACAAATGTTTATTCTTGAGGATTCTGGACTGTTAGAATTGGGTTGTAGTTTTCTACATGAATTGGGTTGTAGTTTTCAATTGACATTAACAGTTAAACATGGTTGTACTAAGAGACACCCTAAGGTGTCATTTTAGCCCTAATTTTACCTCCATTGTGTAGTAGCAGCCCAATATCCCTTCGATAATCAAGATCACTCACTCCAGCCAATATGGAAGCAACTATCTTTTCCTGTTGATTCAGAAGCAGGGGAGCTAAAGTGCTTGGGTGACAATCTTAACTTGCAGTTCAATAAAATCTTGTTGGGTCTCCTGGCAGAAGCATTCCTGTCAGGGACTAGGACCTGAAGATGAACAGAGCTTGAAGTCACCAGAGCAGGAAGCAAAAATTTTGCCAGTGGATTACTCAAGTAATAGTGAGTTTCCACCCCTTTTGCACCCCTTGGTTCCCGGACCCATGAAATTTGTATATGGGAGAAACAGTATCTTATATTGGCTGCCATTCAGAGCATGTATATAGCCTTCTGGAGAACCTTTGCTCCTGTCCTGCATGGTATTACCACCTAGATGACACTGTAACTGAATCTTCAAGAGTTCATTTCACTGTTCTATCAAGCCAGCTGCTTCAGGATGCTGGTAAGACCAATAAATTCCATGAATATGGACATACTGCTACACTTTATTTGCTTTGAAGTGATTATCTTGATTAGAAACAATGCTGTATGGGATACCATGATGGTGGATAAGGCATTCTGAAAGTGCACAGAGAGTAGTTTTGGAAAATGATAGTATTCAGGGAAGGCAAATTTGTATCCAGAGTAAATGTCTGTTCCAGTAAGAACAAAATGCTGCCTGTTAATGATAGAAACCTCAACCTGCCACCTGCCAACCAGCTAATCACCCTGGGGAATGGTGCCATATTAAAGACTTAGTGTTGGTTTCTGCTGCTAGCAGATTGGGTACTCAATAGTGGCTGTAGCCCAGTGAGGTTTGTTGAATGGGGATTCATGCCACTGAATCTGTGCATAACCTCTTCCTCTGCTAAAGTGGCTACTTTATTTATAAGCCCATTGGGCAATGACAGTACTGGCTGGGCAAAGAGAATGACTGGTAGACACAGAATGGGTCACCCTATTCATTGGATTATAAAAATTTTCTTCTGGACTCTCCCAGTGTGGGGGAGCCAGGTCTTAATGACAAATCCATCCAACACCCCAATCTCCCTAAACCTCTTAATTCCTTCCTCTACAGTATACCAAGGCAATTCAGGCATTTTAACTTTAGTGTAGGACACATTTGGTCCACGTTTCAGCCAAATCACAACCTGTCAGAGCCCTTTTTAACCTTTCAGGCTAAATCATTCAGTCCAGAATCCCTGCTTAAGAGGCCCATGTCAATCAGTTTGGCATGATCTAACTTTCTATTCCTTCCACCATTTTACCCACACCCTAATATCCACTCCCCAGATTTCTGTCTTTATAAATAGGAAACATGTATCTCTTTTGTTGTATAGAAAAACTATTCTGTGTTACACTTAAATCTCATCCTGTAGGGCTTTTTTTTTTTAAAAGATTCTATTTTATTATTATTTATTTGACAGACAGAGATCACAAGCAGGCAGAGAGGCAGGCAGAGATAGAGGGAGAAGCAGGCCCCCTGCCGGGCAGAGATCCCAAAGTGGGGCTCGAGTCCAGGACCCTGGAATCATGACCTGAGTGGAAGGCAGAGACTTTAACCCACTGAGCCACCCAGGTGCCCCTCCTTTAGGGCTTTTTGAGACTTGGGTTTCATTTTAGGTCAAGAAGCACAGGGACTGACAGTGGTAGGTCCAGAGGAGAATTGGGTTGTAGTTTTCTCTGCCTTGCAGAGCCACTACCTCAGAAGAGACTATTAGAGGTTCTTTGGGAACATCAGGGTTAACCTCCATACACAGGGTAGAAGGGTTGCCTCTAATAGCAGAATTTGGGGGTCTATATCCCCAACTTCATTGGGATCTTCCCAGATGTCCCTATTCCAATTATCAGGATCCCACTCCTTCGTGATCAATGCATTCACTTTAACAGAAGACTCTCAGCAAGGTAGGGAATTTAATTTGCATTGTAATTCAGCCATTAGCAGGATGAAACTCTGGTTTAGTTTTCAGAAATCTCAGCCTTGAAGCTGCAGGAGATGAGGGTTTCTTTCAGATCAGACAGACTTCTTGGGTCATTTACGCAGAGCTTGAGCCAGAAGTTTGAAGACCTGAGCTCATCCTTTTCCTGCCTACTTTCTCTAATGCAGTTGGGAACGACCAGCAAATCTTATTATACTCCTTAGTTTGACTAAAATGTTCTTAAGTATCAAATACATAGACATCAAAAACCTCACCTTTTATAAATATTTCATTAAGAGTAGCCAGGGATGATATTTTGTATATCTCTATTGCCACATCACACTATAGACTACAAATACCCTCTTTACTACTAAATAATCTTTAGTATTTTATTTTATTTTATTATTTGTTTATTTATTTTAGGGAGAGAGCAAGAGCACATGAGTGGGGGAGAGGCAGAGAGAGAATCTTCAAGCAGACTCCCCACGGATCACAGAGCCCTTGTGGGGATTGATCTCTTGATCCTTGAGGTCATGACCTGAGCTGAAACCGGGAGTGGGATGCTTAATGGTCTGAGCTACCCAGGTTCCCCAATCTTTAGTATTTTAAATCTAGTCAGATTAGAGGCCCAGTTCAAGAAAACCCTGAACCAATTCAGAAAACTCATCCTTAAGATTTTGTTCCTCTAGAAGCACTCTAAGTACCAAAATCTGTATCAGTCAGAGTTCCACCAGAAAAAAAATATTCTCCAGAGCTCATAATTACCTTGTTTTATTTTATTAGTTTCTCTGTATTTATTGCTAATTCAACCACAATCTCTTCTCAATATATTCTGATGCAGCAGATATTCTATTTGTTTTCTTGGAGAAATGTCTCCTAGGACCTTTGGACTTGCACCAATCTCTGCTTGATCTCTTTGCCTGGGATACTGATGTCATCTTGGATTCTTTCTTCATCATCATTGTAGGGATTCCCTCCACTTGTCCCTTCAAGTTGGATATCTTATTTCTTTTCCCCATCTTCTTTCCCTATCTTTTCTTGTTTTCTTCCTCATTTTGGTAGAGCACATTTTCCAGTAATGTAGATTATATACCCAAGAAAATTGAAAACATATGTCCACATGAAAACTTGTACACAAATGTTCATAATAGCCAAAAAGTAGAATAACATCATTCATAATAAATATCATCTTTACCTAGAACCCATTGATAGGATTTGTAAGAACGAGCTATCTTATATTCCTGGGATAGTCTCTGTTGGTCATGATACAAAAGGAGTTATTAGATAATATTTAACTTGGTATATGTGTACCTCATTTCATAAGTGAAGTTCTCCTAAAATATTTCTTCTATTACCCATAAATGGCTTTAGTATTACTATCATTCTAGTCTCATAAAATTAGTTAGGGAACATTCCTTCTTTTTTATTCCATGACTTTGTTAATAGCACAAGTTATTCTTTCCTCGAAGTTTTAATAAGAGATGATTGTAAAACCCTCCAGATGTGGTGCCTGTGATTTGGCTTCACTCTGTCCCTTTTGCCCAAAACTCTTGATTGATATGAAATTTGACATTTGTGGATTCAATAACAGTTATTATTCTAAATTTTACATTTCATAGTACAGTTATATTACTATAAAACCATAAGATATTGAACTGAATCTTAACTAACACCAGAGTATATTCTAAGAACTTGCACTGAAAATATATTTCTTTAATGGTGCTAGGATTACAATAGCTCTAAAATAATTAAATTAGCCACTTTTAAAATTAATTACATAGAATTTAGCACAATTTCTTCCAGATAATTTCATACATGTGAGTTTTGTCTTCCCGCTAAATTGTAAGGAGCCTAATTCTAAAGACCATGTTCTATACATCTTTGTAGTGCTAAGAATTGTGTTAGACAGGTAGACATTATCATGTAAACACTTTTGACTAATTTGGCCATATCTCCTTACCATCTATGTCTTTCCTAATGAATGAATGTGGGAAAACATTCAGTTTATCAAGGATTCTAGTTAGGTAAGTTCTAATAATTGATTAAATTTCCTTAAAAATTATACATTAAGCATAAAATAACTGATTAAACTTCTTTTGAAATTGTTGCCCAGTTTTACATTAGATACTCTGAACTTTTTATCATTTTATCTTAATGACTAGCTTAGGCTGCTCATAAAAGTAATGACCCATTCATTGGCTTAATTCATCTCAATAACTGATGCAGTCCATTGAACCCAGTGGTTCAGCTGGCGATTGATACTGAAAGTAAATGTAGCTGAAATAAGTATGACAGTCATTCAAGAGCCTTGTTTGTCTACTGCGGTGTTGTGATCCCCAGAATAAAGAAGTTTGTGGGAAGCCCTCTTTGTTGTCTGAGATACTTGAACAAGTATGGTCTAGACTACTCTAAACTCATTTCAATCAAAAGTTCATCTCTTTCACTTAGTGAGATTCCCCATTAGGTATTGTTTGAAAAAAACTTTCTGGCCCAAACCAATTATTTTTTAAAGTAACCTCTAGGCCCAAAGTGAGGCTTGCACTCACAACCCCAAGATCAAGAGTCACATTTGAGGTGCCTGGGTGGCTCAGTCACGTGGCTTCTGTTTTGGCTCAGGTCATGATCCTAGGGTCCTGGGATCAAGCCATGCAACGGGCGTCCTGCTCAGCAGGAAGCCTGCTTCTCCGTCTCCCCTGGCTTGTCTTCCCTCTCTTGTTGTCTCAATCTCTCTCTGTCAAATAAATAAATAAAATCTTTAAAAAAAAAAAAAAAAAAAAAAGAGCCACATGCTCTACTGACTGAGCCAGCCAGATACCCCTGGCTAAACACAAATTTTAAAAACCACCCATCAGTTTGAATAAATGTGACCAAAGTAATCTTCATTCATTCATTCACCCATTTATTTATTAATTTATTCAACAAATGTCTTTTTGAGCACATACATGTGCTGAATACTAACATAGACTGTGAAGAGAAGTCCTCCAGAGTATCAATAGCTAGTTGTTCTGGAGGCAATCATTTATTTTTATTCATTATTTCTAGATAGAGAAAATTAAAAAGGCAATTTGCAAGGCTTCCAAAGCTCTTGTGTTCTTAATCCAGTTTATACAATTTCCTTTTTACTTGTTCTCAAGATAACCAAGTGAGTCAGATAATTAAGTTCCGACAAGTTTGCCATCATATTAAACTGCAAAATATGGTTAATATTCAGAATTTGGTTAAGAGACCAGAAAATATAACTCTGTGATATTGAAGTTGACCTCTGTCTTACCAAATTCCCCTGAGCCTAACAGATAATGGGACAAGACACGTGGGGGTCCAGAATGTGCCAGTTAGAAATTGTTACAGGGCTTTCTCCCATCTGGGTCCAATGAGAGCTTTAGGACTGCACTCCATGCTGAGTTCCTGCAGAGAGCAGCCTTAAGGACCCTTGCCCTTCAAGGGGAGAGTCAGCTGGTCATGGTCTAGGAAACAGAGGAGGAACTGAATGGTGGGCTTTGAGCTGGGGGAGTGGAGAACAGGGAGCAGAGGAGTTTTACCCTGATGATATGAAGGAGGACTGATGACCTTCCTGTTGTTCCACTGCCAGCCCGAGGACCTTCCTCCTCTCGCGATTATCCTCACTTAAGGTATTGGCCACACCAAAGTCCCAATGGACAAATGAAGAAAATTACAGCACATCTAAGCAGTCGTAAGAGTAGAAAGAGATAAACGAAATGAATAATCTGAATAGGTCTTTAATGACAGAGAGACCCTGGGTGATCTAAAGAACAACATGCACAAAACACTAATTAGAACCTTTAAGGTTTCAAGTAAAGTACAAATTAGAATTCCTTTTAGAAATAGGAAAACATAATTTTCAAATAAAAAATTGAACATGTGACTTAGAGGATGGCTATTTGTATAGTCAGGGAAGAGCAATACATCTATATTTTCATGTGAAAAAATGTATTAAACACCTACTATGTGCCTGGCACTATCCCAAGTGCTGGAGTTAAGTGACAGTAAGAAAATTATGGCTTTCTTTCCTGGAGCTAAAACACTTGAGAATAACAAGGTGTGATCAGGGAAGACCATTCGGAAAAAGTGACATGATAATACATATTAAAATTTCAAAGGGAATAATGCTCATAAGAAAAAAAAAAGTAACTGGGGTGAGATTATTCATCCCTTTGAAGTTACCTGACTGAGCTGAACTTTAAATATGCCACTTACTGCTTACCAAGGAACTAAGGAGCCTTCAGAATTTTACTAAGAGTCAAGTATAAGTAATATAATAAAGGCCATGAAACAATTGATTTTATTATGACAAAGGATATTTCATAAGGGAGGGCAGTAAGTTGACAGTAACTAACAGACGTATCTTGCACTTGCTAAGCACTGCATTTATTGTCTCATTCACTGCCTATAAAGTGGCTTCCATACCTTCCTCATCTGAAGAATAAATAAAGCAGAGGGACAGAATGGCTATTTGTCCACAAAGCTAGTAAGTAGCTGAGTCAGGTTTCAAACATAGCTTTTACTGACTGTACTGAATTCATTTCCACTACCCTCTGCTCCTCTAACCTGGAGTCTTGAGGGTCACATTCTCTTCTCTGCTCCAGCTCTGGGAGAAGGGACATCTTCTGATAATGAGTCCTACCTCTGAAAAAAGAACTATTCCTTGTGCCTACAAAGCAGTTAATTAAGCAGATTTCTGTATGTTGCTTTAAAATGCTCATTTTCATCATTCTGTTCTCTTGTCTTTAATTCTGGATTCAATCAATAAATTGGTTTCTGATCTATAACGTATTTTGCTAAGTGAATTGAAGTCTGGTGAGTAAGACTGCTGGGGATGTGGGAGAGCTAGCTTCTGGTCTCATGGAGTTGAAGAATGAATCTTGTGGACAATGGAGAGTGAGTAAAGAGATAAAAGTTTTTAAGTAAAGGTACAGAAAAAGCTCTCAGGAGTGAGAGGGGTCCTGATAGGGTTGCCAACAAGGACCTTTAGGGTTGGTCTTTTATAGAAAGCTAACCCGGGAACTTAAATCCTTTTAATAACCAGCCCACATGGCCCAGCCCACATGGCCTACCCCACATGCCTAGGGCAGGGTGATCTTCTATCCTCCACGCCTAGAGAAGGGTGGTCCAGTTTGTCCCCTTATCTCTGGTTTGTTTCCCAACACTTCCACATTTTTAGGATTTCTGTAAGCCTGATCACATATCCCCCTACCTATCTCTCCCTACCTAGCCCTTACTCATTGGCTTTTCTGAGAGACTTCCCTCTGTTATCTCTTTTTGCTTCTTAAGAATTTGGTTAGTATGCACCATTTGCTCAGACCAAGTCATGCCTTCTAAATGCAATTTCTTTTCTTTCTTTTACTTTTAAAACAAATGACAGACACCCTGTGAAACTCATTTACAGTAGTCATATCTTGGACTTTTATTATATATTTATCTATGATAAATAAATTATCTTCTAGAGTGGATACTTTCAGATGAAATCAATGACCTATACATTCAGCACTAATACTATAAATGCTCTTTTTTTAAACAAACATAATACAAATACATGTACAAAACACTGTTAATTTTGTGAACTCCATTGGAAATTGCACAGGAGAGGAAAATAAGGTTTATCTGTGCTATAAAAATGATCAAAGAAGACAATTTAGGTGATATAAACAAACTTACTTAAAACTTCATAAAGCTGGAGGTGCCTGGGTGGCTCAGTTAGTTAAGCCTCTGCCTTCAGCTCCAGTCATGATCTCAGGGTCCTGGGATCGAGCCCCACACTGGGCTCTCTCTCCCTCTCTCTCTGCCTACCTCTCTGCATACTTGTGATCTCTGTCTGTCAAATAAATAAATAAAATCTTTAAAAAAACCCAACAGCTTCATAAAGCAGACAGTCTCCTTTCAGGGAACTGCAAAATTAGTTGGAAGGCAGAAAAGTTTGATCAGATAAAAAATAAAGAACGAGGAGGAGGAGTCCAGCTGGTGGAGGAGTAAGGACATAAATTTTGTCTTGTCCCAGGAATTCAGCTAGAGAGTTATCAAAGCATTCTGAACACCTACGAACTCAACTGGAGAAGGAAGAAAAGAATAGCAGCAACTCTATGAACAGAAAAGTGACCGCTTTCTGCAAGGTAGGAGGTAAGGAGACGTGAATCCAAGGCAATACTGGGAAGATAGACCACGGCGGTAGGGAGCCTCTATCAACTGGCTACCAGCTAGTGATAGAGCAACAGAACACAAAATTGGAGCTTTTATTTATTTATTTATTTTTAAAGATTTTATTTATTTGACAGACAGAGATCACAAGTAGGCAGAGAGGCAGGCAGAGAGAGAGGAGAGGAAGCAGGTCCCCTGCTGAGCAGAGAGCCCAATGTGGGACTCGATCCCAGGACCCTGAGATCATGACCGAGCCGAAAGCAGCGGCTTAACCCACTGTGCCACCCAGGCGCCCCAAATTGGAGCTTTTAGAAGTCTGCTCCACTGAGGGACATCATTCCAGTAGCTAAGCGGGGGGGGGGGGGGTGCAACACTCCCTGGGACAGTGTGGTCTCAGAACTCTCAGGGTCATAGAAAGACTGGGAATGCCTGAGTGCCAGTCACAAGGAGTGAGCTGAGGAATGGGCTCACAGCTCTGGTTGCCATAACTGGGATCCATGGCACAATTGGGTTACTGCTATTCGAGCAGGGACCCACAAGCAGCAGATCCAGGGGGACTCACCTTTCTCCTCTGGGAAGAGTGGCATGGGAGTGCACTGCAGAAATCTGCTGGGTTTGGAGACTCCAAACAGGGTCGTGTGCCAGAGATAGAAATGCTTCATCACCGGCTGGGTGACCTCAGAGTGCAGCCAGAGACGAGGGAGACAGGAGGGATTGACTGCTTTTTCTCTGAGGGCACACTGAGGAGTGGGGCCCTGAGCTCATGGGTCCTCTGGGCTGGAGACTGGGAGGCCACGATTTTCATTCTCATTCTCTAAAGCTGTACAGAAAATGTTCAGGGAACAAAAGCTACTGAGAGCAAACCTGAGCAGATTACTTAGCCTGTCCCCTGGCAAGGACAGTGCAATTCCACCTCAGGCAAAAGCACTTGAGAATCATTGAAACAGGCCCTCCCACAGAAGATCAGCCAGAACATCCAGCCAAGACTAAGTTTACTGATCAATGGCAACTGTAAAACTCCAGCAGTATGGAAATACAGCAGAATAATTCATGGTTTTTTCTCCATGATTCTTCAGTCTTACAATTTTTTTAAAAAATTTCTTAATTTTTTCCCCTTTTACTTTTCTTTTTTTTTTTTTAATTATTCCTCTTTCCCTTTTCAACCAACTTCTCTTTTTATCAATTTCTTTTTTAAAATATTTTTTATTCGTTTTCATTTTTATAAGCATATTCTGTCCCTTTATTGTATTTAACCTTATTTTTTGTATACATATAAGTTTTTCTTTCTTTAAGATTTTGGGATGCAGTTTCTTCTAACAGATGAAAATATACCCAAAATCTAGTGTATGGCTCTCTTCTATTTACCCACCTGATCACATTCCCTCTCTCTCTTTTTAAAAATTTTTCTTCTTTCTTTTTTCAGCCAACTTCTTATCAATTCCTTTTTTAAAATCTTTTTTTAATTTTCATTTTTAGTCATATTCCATCCTTTTGTTTTATTTTACCTTATTTGTGTTTGTGTGTGTGTGTATTTTCTTTAAGATTTTGAGATGCAGTTTCTTCTAACAGGCCAAAATACACCCAAAATCTAGTGTATGGCTCTGTTTTATTCACCAGCCTGATTATATATATTTTTTCTTTTTTCTTTTCCCATCAGTTTCACATCTCTTCTGATATGTTTAGCGTATATTTCTCTGGGGTCATTATTACCCTTTTAGCATTTTGTTCTCTTGTTCTTCTATTCTTCTCTCGACAAAATGACAAAATGGAAAAACATACCTCAAAAAATAGAACAAGAGGCAGTACTGACTGCCAGGGACCAAATTAATATGGACATTACCAAGATGTCAGAACTAGAGTTCAGAATAATAATTATAAAAATACTAGTGGGGTTTGAAAAAGCAAAGAAGACACTAGAGAATTCCTTTCTGGCAAAATAAAATCTAACCAAGTTGAAATAAAAAAAGCTATTAATGAGGTATAATAAAAAGGGAGGCTCTAACTGATAGGATAAAAGAGAAAGAAGGGAGAATTAGTGACATGGAAGACCAAAAAATGGAGAATAAAGAAGCTGAATAAAAGATAAACAACTATTGAATCAAAAGGGGGACAATTTGAAAGATAAGTGATACCATAAAGTGAAACAATATTAGAATTGGGGTCCCAGAAGAAGAAAGAGAGTGGGGCAGAAGGTACATTGGAGCAAATTATAGGGAGAACTTACTTAATTTGGGGAAGGAAACAGGTATCAAAATCCAGGAGACTCAGAGAATCTCCCTCAAAATCAATAAAAATAGGTAAACACTCTAACATCTAATAGTAAAACTTACAAATCTCAGAGACAAAGAAAAAAATCTTGAAAGGAGCTTGGGACAAGAGGTTTGTAACCTAGATTAGATTTGATTGGCAGCAGACCTATCCACAGAGACCTGGCAGGCCAGAAAGACTGGTATGATATATTCAGGGTACTAAATTAAAAAAAAAAAATGCAGCCAAGAATACTTTATCCAGCTAGGCTGTCATTGAAAATAGAAGGAAATATAAAAAGCTTCCAGGACAAATAGAAACTAAGAGAATTTGCAAACCAGCCCTACAAAAAATATTGGGAGGTCCTCTAAGCAGAGAGAGAGAGCCCAAAAATAATATAAACCAGAAAGGAACAGAGACAATGTACAGTAACAGTCACCTTAAAGCCAATACAATGGCACTAAATCCATATCTTTCAATAGTTATTCTGAATGTAAATGGACTAAATGCCCGAGTTAAAAGACACAGGGTATCTGATCGCATAAAGAGCAATAGCCATCGATATGCTATCTACCAGAGACTCGTTTTAGACCCAAAGACACCTCCAGATTTAAAGTGAGGGGGTGAAAAATGATTTATCATGCTAACAGACATCAAAAGAAAGCTGGGATAGACAAATTAGATTTTAAACAAAAGATTGTAATAAAAGATAAAGAAGGACACTGTATCATACTTAAAGGGTTCATTCAACAAGAAGGTCTAACAATTATAAACATCTATTCCCCTAATGTGGGAACAGCCAATTGTATAAGCCAATTAATAACAAAGTCAAAGAAACACATCAACAATAATACAATAACAGTAGGCAACTTTAACACCTCCCTAACTGAAATGGACAGAGCATCTAAGCAAAAGGTTAAGAAGGAAATAAGGGCTTTAAATGACACACTGACCCAGATGGACTTCACAGATAAAGTCAGAACATTCCATCCCAAAGCTACAGAATATACATTCTTCTCTAGTGCACGTGTAACATTCTCCAGAATAGATCACATCCTGGGTCACAGTCAGACCTCAACTGGTACCAAAAGATTAGGATCATTCCCTGCATGTTTTCAGACCACAATGCTTTGAAACTAGAATTCAGCCACAAGAGGAAAGTTGGAAGGAACTCAAATACATGGAGACTTGAGAATGATTGGGTCAATCAGGAAATTAAAGAAGAATTTTAAAAATTAATGGAAACAAATCTGTTCAAAATCGTTGGGATGCAGCAAAGACAGTCCTAAGAGAGAAGTATATAGCAATACAAGCCTTTCTCAAGAAACAAGAAAGGTCTAAAATATACAACCTAATCCTACACCTAAAAGAGCTGGGTAAAGAAGAGCAAATAAAGCCCAAACCCAGCAGGAGAAGAGAAATCATAAAGATCAGAGCAGAAATCAATGAAATAGAAACCAAAAGAACAATAGAACAAATCAACAAAATTAGGAGCTTGTTCTTTGAAAGAATTAAGAATATTGATACCGGTAGCCAGACTTATTAAAAAGAAAAGAGAAAAGACCCAAATAAATAAAATCATGAACAAAAGAGTAGAGATCACAACAACACTGAAGAAATACAATTGTAAGAATATACTATGAGCCACTATATGCAAACAAATTAGAAAATCTAGAAGAAATAGATACATTCCTGGAGACATATAAACTACCAAAACTGAACCAGGAAGAAATAGAAAACATGAACAGACCCATAACCAGTAAGGAGATTGAAGCAGTCATTAAAAATCCCCCAACAGGGAGGAGTCAAGATGGTGGAGAAGTAGCAGGCTGAGACTACTTCAGCTAGCAGGAGATCAGCTAGATAGCTTATCTAAATATTGCAAACACCTGCAAATCCATCGGCAGATCGAAGAGAAGAACAGCAATTCTAGAAACAGAAAAACAACCACTTTCTGAAAGGTAGAACTGGCGGAGAAGTGAATCCAAAGCGAGGGGAAGATAGATCCCGGGGGGAGGGGCTGGCTCCCGGCAAGCAGCGGAGCAACGGAGCACAAAATCAGGACTTTTAACAGTCTGTTCCGCTGAAGGACATCGCTCCAGAGGCTAAACCGGGGCAAAGCCCACGCGGGGTCAGCGTAGCCTCAGGTCCCGCAAAATCACAGAAGGATTGGGGGTGTCTGAGTGTCGCAGAGCTTGTGGGTATTGGACGGGAAAGCTGGCTACAGAGACAGAGCCGACAGTAAGCTCACAACTCGGTGTTACCTTGAACCAGCCACAGGCTCTGTGAGCTCGGAGCGCGGCCGGAGGTCAGGCAGACGGGAGTTACTGGGTGCTGTTCTCTGAGGGCGCACTGAGGAGTGGGGCCCCGGGCTCTCGGCTCCTCCGGGCCGAGACCAGGAGGCCGCCATTTGTATTCCCGTCCTCTGGAACTCTACGGAAAGCGCTCAGGGAACAAAAGCTCCTGAAAGCAAACCCGAGCGGATTACTCAGCCCGGCCCCTGGTAAGGGCGGTGCAATTCCGCCTGGGGCAAAGACACATGAGAATCACTACAACAGGCCACTCCCCCAGAAGATCAACAAGAAATCCAGCCAAGACCAAGTTCACATACTAAGGAGTGTGGTTTCAATACCAAGGAGAGCAGCAGAATTCCAGAAGAGGAGAAAGCAAAGCACGGAACTCATGGCTTTCTCCCTGTGATTTTTTAGTATTGCAGTTAATTTAATTTTTTTCTTTTCCATTTTTTTTCTCTTCTTCTGCTCAAATTTTTTTAACTTATACCCTTTTCTTTTTTAACGTTTTTAAACTAGTTTAATATATATATTTTTTCTTTTTTATACTTTTCTTTATTCGTTTTCTTTTTTAAATTCTTTTCTTTTTTCTTTCTTTCTTTCTTTCTGAGCCTCTTTTTATCTCCTTTATCCCCCCTCTCACGATTTGGGATCTCTTCTGATTTGGTTAAAGCATATTTTCCTGGGGTTGTTGCCACCCTTTTAGTATTTTACTTGCTCCTTCATATACTCTCATCTGGACAAAATGACAAGGCGGAAAAATTCACCACAAAAAAAAGAACAGGAGGCAGTACCGAAGGCTAGGGACCTAATCAATACAGACATTGGTAATATGTCAGATGTAGAGTTCAGAATGACAATTCTCAAAGTTCTAGCCGGGCTCGAAAAAGGCATGGAAGATATTA
>NC_081559.1:50236089-50290198 GCF_022355385.1 Mustela nigripes
GATACCTAGGAATAAACCTAAGCAAAGAGGCTAAGAATCTATACTCATAAAACTATAAAGTACTCATGAAAGAAATTGAGGAAGACACAAAGAAATGGAAAAATGTTCCATGCTCCTGGATTGGAAGAATAAATATTGTGAAAATGTCTATGCTACCTAAAGCAATCTACACATTTAATGCAATCCCTATCAAAATACCATCCATTTTTTTCAAAGAAATGGAACAAATAATCCTAAAATTTATATGGAACCAGAAAAGACCCTGTATATCCTGAGGAATGTTGAAAAAGAAAGCCAAAATTGGCATTGTCATAGACTTCAAGCGCTATTACAAAGCTGTCACCATCAAGACAGTATGATACTGGTACAAAAACGGACACACTGATCAGTGGAACAGAATAGAGAGCCCAGAAATGGACCCTCAACTCTATCGTCAACTATTCTTCGACAAAGTCAGAAAGAACATCCAGTGGAAAAAAGACAGTCTCTTCAACAGATAGTGTTGGGAAAACTTGACAGCCACATACAGAAGAATGAAACTGAACCACTTCCTTACACCACACACAAAAAGAGACTCAAAATGGATGAAAGACTTAAACGTGAGATAGGAATCCATCAAAATCCTTGAGGAGAACACAGGCAGAAACCTCTTTGACCTCAGCCACAGCAACTTCTTCCTAAACCATCGCCAAAGGCAAGGGAAGCAAGGGCAAACATGAACTATTGGGATTTCTTCAAGATCAAAAGCTTTTGCACAGCAAAGGAAAAAATCAACAAAACCAAAAGACACTGACTGATAGAAGAAGATATTTGCAAATGACATTTCAGATACAGGGCTGGTATCCAAAATCTATAAAGAACTCTTCAAACTCAACACACAAAAACATATAATCCAATCAAGAAATGAGCAGAAGACATGAACAGATTTCTGCAATGAAGACATCCAAATGGCCAACAGACACAAGAAAAAGTGTTCAACATCACTTGGCATCAGGGAAATATAAACCAAAACCACAGTGAGATACTACCTCACACTAGTCAGAATGGCTAAAATTAACAAGTCAGGAAAGCACCAATGTTGATGAGAATGCAGAAAAAGGGGAACCATCATACATTGTTGGTGGGAATGAAAGCTGGTGCAGCTACTCTGGAAAACAGTATGGAGATTCCTCAAAAAGTTGAAAATAGAGCTACCCTACGACCTGGAAATCACACTGCTGGGTATTTACCTTAAAGATCCAAATGTAGTGATCCGAAGGGGCGCCTTTATCCCAATGTTTATAGCAGCAATGTCCACATTGGCTACACTATGGAAAGAGCCCAGATGTCCATCGACAGATGAATGGATAAAGAAGATGTGATATATATCTACAATGGAATATTATGCAACCTCAGAAATGAAATCTTTCCCTTTGCAATGATGTGGATGGAACTAGAGGGTATTATGCTGAGCAAAATAAGAGAAAGACAATAATCATGTGATCTCACTGATATGTGGAATTTGAAAAACAAGACAGAGGATCCTAGGGGAAGAGAGGAAAAAATGAAACAAAAAGAGACCAGAGAGGGAGACAAACCATAAGTGACTCTTATTTTATTTTTTTGGGAAGATTTTATTTATCTATTTGACAAAGTGTGAGAGCACAAGTAGGAGGAGCAGCAGGCAGAGGAAGAGGGAGAAGCAGGCTCCTCGCTGACTAGGAAGCCTTGGGGGACTTGATCCCAGGACCCTAGGATCATCACCTGAGCTAGAGGCAGTTACTTAACTGACTGAGACACCCAGGCACCCCCCCCCCCCATAAGAGACTTTTAATCTCAGGAAACAAATGAGGGTTGCTGGAGTGCAGAGGGGTGGGAGAGATGGGTTGGCTGGGTGATGGACTCTGGGGAGGATATGTGTTGTGGTGAATGCTTAAATTGTGTAAGACTGATGAATTACAGACATGTACCCCTGAAACAAATAATATATTATATGTTAATAATAATAGTAATAGTAATAGTAATAGTAATAATAAATAATAAAAAAAATAAAGAACCAGGAAGAGAAAATAGAAAATATCTGATCAGGTGGGGCCACGTATCAACCTCGTTTGGGATGAGAAGGTGCAGAATTGGTTTCACATTTCGGGATTCGGCTGACTGAACGTACTATTTCTGCTCAAGTGGGGCATTTACAGAGACATGAAAGTTACCTAAGTTTTGGTTTGCAGGCCTGGCACCCTGGTCAGAAGCAGCTCCATTTTGGGCCTACAGTTATTTCAACAGGAGTAACTTATTTTTTCCTGGGTGTCTCCTGTGTATAGATCGGTATATATCTTAATAGATTTTTTTCCCCTTGTTAATCAGTCTTTTTTTACAGGGTCTCAGCTAAGACCACAGAAGGGTAGAGGGAGAATTATTTTTCCTCTCTTACATAGTCAAGCTCTTCAGAAAATGTCCAATCAATTTCCTGATATGATAATTAATGGGGAACAGCTGTCTCTTCTCTTTCATTTAAAAAGTGGGATTTATGGGAGTGATATGAGGATTAATATTTATATTAATCAATCTCTTATAAATCTTTCTAAGTAGGTAAAATGGATATGACAAAGGACTTGATCAGAAGCCCCAAAAAGGCATCATGTGCTCATCAACATGCACTGTCAGGCTTGGCAGTATTTCAGCAACGTCTGTGGAGTAGCTCTCCTCTGGCCTGTCTCCTGCCAGGGTAGCGCATCCCTGGTAACCTCAGTGAGACTCATGGGCAGCTATTACTCATGCCCATCTAATTGTCCTTTTATTTTTATTATTATTATTTTTTAAATCAGAGAGAGAGAGAGAGAGAGCGCGCACAAGCAGGGGGAGTGGCAGGCAGAGGGAAATGCAGGCTCCCTGCTGAGCAAGGAGCCCAATGTGGGACTGGATCCTAGGACCTTAGGATCATGACCTGAGCTGAAGGCAGCCACTTAACGGCTCAGCTGCCCAGGCATCCCTCTAACTATTCTTTTTAGCAAGATGTCACATTGCAAAAAACAGACCTGCTCTGCAGAATAATGCCAAATTTTACTGAAGACTTAATGGCGAATGGACCAGAGAGTTTAGATTACATGTACCCCAGTAATACGTAGTAAAATTTCTATATTATATTGCTGATCTCTTTCCAAAGGTTCTTTCTGGCTGACAGTACACTTATGTCCAGGCCCTAATCTCTTGAAGGCCCCAAAACCTGTTTTCTGGGGTCCTTTGGTGCTGTCCACACCTCACTTTGCAAAACAAAGCATGTTGGCTAGCCAGCCTTTTACCCCTAAGAAATCAATTCAGGTTCAGGGACTATCTGTGGTTACTGGAGTCTGTTCTTGAAGCTTCAGTCAGAACTTAGGAAGCAAATCCAGGATGAAAGTATTTACATTAAAAAACATGTGTGGGTGATGCTGGGGGAGGAAAGAGAGAAGCAAGTCTGCTATTGAAAGAAACAAGATTTTTCTCTTTTTCTCCAAGTACTGACTTCTGTATTTGTCCTCCCATCTTTAGACTTAGCTGGTCTAAGTCTATTAAATTAATTAAATATAAGATCTGATTGGAGATAAATGATAACATAAGGCAGTATAAAATCACAGTGCCTAAATTTCATCGCCATTCAGTATGTCTGGTGGAGACTTTGAACCTAAAGTAGTTTGTGAACAGAGTTATATTCAAGAAATTGCAATTGAACAATACTTTCTAAAATGATGATAATAATAATAAAATCTGTATGGGCAATAAAGTATATTTTAAAAATGTGATTACACACTAAGAAAACAATATTAACACTGGTCTAAGAGCAACGGGATAAAAATTGAGTAAAAAAAAAATGACAGAAAGTTGTCTAAAATAAGCAAGCAGATAAACTTAACTTTGGGAAGATTTCATTTAAAATTTAAAATATTGGGCACCTGGGTGGCTCAGTTGATTAAGCCACTGCCTTTGGCTCAGGGCATGTTTCAGTGTCCTGGGATCGGGTCTCAGATCTGGCTGCCAGCTCCACGAGGAGTCTGTTTCTCCCTCTGACCCTCTCCATCCTCATGCTCTCTCACTCTCTCTTTCTCTCTCTCTCAAATAAATAAAAATTAAAAATATTTGGAGAGATATTAAAGCAAAGAAGATAAAGCTTATACTTTAGATACTTAAGTTTTGCATGAACTTTGTTTGAAACACATAGAAGTAAAATATAAAATGCAAAAACAGTATAATGCTTATAAAAAGATAAACTGAAGCATATCAAAATTTTTAAGAGTTTATTTGGGCTAAAATTGATTTAAAATTGGGCAGTACCAAAAAGGAAAATGGTCAGGAATGCTCCTCTGACAGGAGCCAGGGAAAGACACTTATTTAGAAAAGGTGCAGAGTTAAAGAAAAACAATTATTTGATTAGCTATCGTCCAAAGCCTAGTTGGCTATTTGTGGTTGGTTGTCCTTAGGTTTTAATTTTGTAACCTTGAGACATTTACAGGCTTAAGTTTTGGTTTGCTTACATAGGCCACCAAAGCATTTGAGCCACTTCAATCTAATGGTAACTTTGTTTAATTAATTTAATGTACTAAAGACTACAAAACAGATCATAAAGTTAAATTAAGAAAGTATTTATAAAGATAACTTTTTGCGTGGTATAATTTTGAATATTTAAGATGAGCACAATGAACAATTTTAAATAAGTATTCGAGAGTTATTATCCACAGATAATTAGGAAAAGGGAGAGATCACTGGGCTCTCACATCCACATGGCTCTCAGATGTGAAGTCCAAATTATTGCCAGCAATGATACAGGTTATTATCGCTTTGGATTGGGTGATTCTCCCAATTATTTTAAGTTTTAAATGGTGGCAGTTCTATAGTTCAGACAGTGTTTAAGCATTTTAAAAGTAGTGAATTGACATGCTTTGGGTATTTTTCCTAAATCTTTAAGCAGGTCTTCAAATATTGAGATAGGAGGAGGAAATCGTGCTTTAGTGGGGTGCTGTCTATAGTCTGGAGCACCCCCTCCCAGGTTATCTGATACAGATTCTATGGGAGCTATTTCACAGCCCTGAAATGTCTCGATAACTGATAGCAATGTGAAATAATTCTTGTCTATAGATACACTACATCTCCCCTGTAGAGAAGCAATTGACTTTCCTCTCCTCTCTGAGGAACTAAACTAGTTTTGCCTCCATTTGCACACTCCAACATTCCTTGTCTAGAAATGTGCCTGTTCTTTGAATTCTCCTTCGAACTGATTATAACATCTTACCCATTCTTCCATTAATAGGTTAAAGAAAAGCTTTAATATGTGTTCATTTTTATATCTGTATGAAAGTCACAATTTTACTTATTAAAAAAAAAAAAACCAAAACCAAAACCAAACAAAACCAAAACAGGCTTGTCCTTTATCATTAGGAAATAAGCTTCTTTCTACATCCCATTAGTTGAAATAAGTGGCCAGAACATCTATCTCAGTGGCATACCATATCTTCCTGTACTAATTAAACATATTCTCCCCTTGGTGAATATGTTAAAGAAATTTCTGCTCTAATTAGTTTCTCACTAATCAATCATTTTCAGTCTGATTATCTTCTCGGCAGGGGATGCAGGGAAGTAGGATTTACCCAAGTATAATCTCTGTAATCTCTGTAACTGCATGCTAGCGATTCTGCATTGGGACTGCTTTTCCTTTGTTCCTGGGCGATGTTATTCTGTGAGGTGTATATAACTGAGTCTCCTGGTGATCTCATAGCTGCAAACTTCCTTTGTTTTTACTCTTACACTTCTGGCACCAAATATATGGGGGCTTGACCCACACCAACCAATTCTCTAATTCTCTGTGGACACCAACTGGGTATCCTTCACTTTAATTGAATTCCGATACTAACTGCCTGGAGGTAGTACAGACCCCACAGTTGAAAGACTCAGTCCCATGAAACTGCTTCCTCCTACTTCAGACACCAAACACAAGACCAGGTGTCACATGTGCTTTGATGATATGCATAAATTGAAAGTTTCCATAGTCCCTTGCTCAGGTTTGATAATTTGCTAGAGTGGCTCACAGAACTCAGGAAAACAGTTTACTCACTGGATTGCCTGTTTATTATAAAAGATAAAACTTGGGAACAATCAAGGGGAAGGGGTGTGGAGATTCCATGCTCTCTCTGAGCATACTACCCTTCCAGAATCTTGATGTATTCACAAACCTGGACGTTCTAAATAAATCTTAAAATGTATACAAGACACTTTCCCATCCATTTTACAAACCAATTGGCAAGAGGAAATTAAGGAGCAAGAAAATAGAAATCAATAAAAGAGTAAATTGGTGAACATTAACAATGCAAGTAAAGGTTCAAAGAAATAAGTAATCAGCATGCTCTGGGGTATTAAGGGAGGACTTCTTGGAAGAGGTGACATTTAAGCTGGTATTGAAGGATGAACTGAAATTAGAAATCCGTGTCGGGTAGGGGTGTAATTTAACAAGGGTTTTTAGCCCAGGATCCATGCTTGAGCTTTAGGAAATCCCTGAATTTGTTTCCCAAATTTGGGGCATATTTGTGGTAGTACAGTTTTCTCATGAGTAGGTCCACAATTGTTATCACCTTCTCAAAGAGCTCTGTGACCACTCAAAAGTAAAGAACCATGACTTAAAAAGAACCAGGGACCTTCAGTCTTGGTCTTGTCCTGGGAAGTGGTTAACCATTACATTTAATGTAATTTCACCACTTTATAATAATGAAATACCAGAAAGCAGTATCTAACATGCAGTGTGATTAAGCATTGATAGATGGAACAAAGGGGCCAAACACATTCCTGCCAGCAGGAACAGGAGAGAAGCCACTTTTCTCCAACTTTCTGTATTATCATCTCTCTTCTAGACACATATAAGGGTCTTTCATTAGGGTTTTCTAACTTAAGCTGGGTACTCTGTGTGTGTATGTGTGTGTGTGTGTGTGTGTGTGTGTGTGTGTGTGTGTGTGTTTTATGTTGGAAAAGTTTCTAGAAAAATAGATAAATCTGATAAAATATGTCAGAATTTTTTCTTCTCAAACTGGAGCATCTAATATTTTATTCCTAAGCATTCTCTGTTTGTCTGTCTGTCTCTCTGTCTCTGTCTCTCTTCTGTTAAACACAAAGGGACATTAAAAAAAAGAAAGCAATTCTGGGCAATCTTTACACAAATTATTTCTCTTTATTTCCCATATCTCCTGTCTTGAAGGTAGAAACAACACTTTTCCTTTTCCTTTTCCTTTTTCCTTAGAATTTTGTGCCTCATTTAAAAATGTGCTCAATAAGTATAGAACTCTTAACTAAGATGCAATTTCTATTTTAAAAAGGGTGTGAAAAAAATAGAATCCATTACTTAGAACTCTTTACCCAATTACTTTTACTCTATCACAGTTTCTAAGGGTGCCAGCTGTGTTTTCCTTGTGGTAAGTCAGGCAATTTGAGTAAATTAAAGAATGTTTGCAATTGATGTGTACAGAACTGTCCTTGGAAGTGTACATGGTGTTTTCAAGATGATAGACTTTAATATGTGTTTCATCTTTTCAATGTTAGGACTATGAAATTCTGTCTCTTTTCTTTCTCAGTTATGACAAGAAAATTAACAACGGTATGAAAATTATATAATAATATCTGTATTACTTTCTGTAATGCAGGTTTCCAGTACAAAGTACCACAACCTGGTGACTTAAAATAGCAAAAATGTGTTGCCTCAGAGTTCTGAAGGTAGAAGTATGAGATAAAGTATTGGCAGGTTTAGTTTTTGCTGATGGCTATGAAGGAGGATCTGATTCATGCTTCTCTTAGCTTCTGGTGGTTTGCTGATAATCAAAGATAACCTGAGGTGTATTGAAATTTTAGGCATTTTATTTGAGGAGAAGTTGATTCCCCTTGGTTCACACCAAACTGGAAGTACTTAGAAGCACTCTGTGGATGGAAACTGGGGTAAAACTTTTATAAGTGAAAAGGCAGAGGTAAAGTAAGGGATTTATTGATTGTGTACAGCTTATACCCTAGTTGGCTGTTTGTGATTGCTTGTCCTTAGGTTTCGCTTTCATAGCCTTGAGGTAGTGACAGGTTTAGACTTTCGTTTGCTTATGTAGCAACAGCTGCATTGGAGCCCTGTCCGTGTAATGACCTCCTGGCAATCTTGGGCGTTCCTTACCTTGTGGATGCATCACCCCAATCTCTGGCTTCATCCTCACATGATATCCTCCTTGTGTGTGTGTTTATGTCTAAATCCCCTCTTTTTCATCTTAACTTATGAACTACATCTGTGATGACCCTAGTTCCAAATAAAGTCACATTTGGAGATGCTAGGGGTTAGAACTTTAACACATGAATTTGGGGGGGCATAAAATTTGTCTTGTAACAAGGTCATTTATTGGGCACCTTCAATGTGACTTGGTCTTAACATAACCCCATAATGACTGCAAGGGGTTAAAAATTTTTTTTTTCAAAGCATTGAACCAGTAGCATGATTATAAAACCTGAGTTTACTGAGCTCATTATTCAGTGTCAGAAAAAGCCCCATGGGGACGCCTTGGTGGCTCAGTTGGTTAAGTGTCTGTCTTTGACTCAGGTCATGATCCCAGGGTCTTGGGATTGAGTCCCACATCAGGCTCCCTGCATAGAAGGGAGCCTGCTTCTCTCTCTGCCTACAGATCCCCCTGCTTGTGTGCTCTCTCTCTCTCTGAGAAATAAATACATAAAATATTCAAAGAAAGAAAGAAAGGATGGATGGAGGGAGGAAGGAAGGAAGGAAGGAAGGAAGGAACAAGTTAAGAAAGAAAGAAAGGGACCTATGTTCAGATAGCTTATCAAACACTAATGGTTTCTGATCATTCCTACACAGATTACTGGTATTGTGAATTATCTGTACATGTTCCAAGATTATTATTCCCTGACATCACAGCTTTTTTTCTTTGGTAACCACAGTGAGAATGTTTCTCCAGACTTCTGTGACCCAGTGAAGACCGGTGGACTGCCCCATTGCTAGGCACTTACTGTGCCATATATAGTCTTCCCAAGACAAAGAACTGTGTCATAATCATGAGAGCAGCTCTGACCAGGCCTGGCTAGGGATGTTAAAGTCAAGGCCTGCTCTGGATACACTTGGGTGAGGTCAGATGGGTGAGACAAGATGTTGGGTACAGCTTGTCCATTTTCTTCTCTTCTGCTTCCATCTCCTGCCAATGCCTTCAATAGTCTATCTGACTTTTGCAAGTTGGAATCAGACATGCAGAAGTATATCTAGAACGTAATATTAAAATAAGAATCAAGTTTATGAAATCAGTTCCCTGTTATTAATTTATTCATTCATACATTCACTCAATAGTCATTGGCAACCTGTGTAAAGTAAGGGTTAAGGCCAAGGGCTTGGGAGTCAGATATATATGAGTTCTAATCAGGATTTTATTTTTAACTAATTATGTGATGTGGGAAAACTTCTTAAATATTTTTGTTTGATATTTTTGTGCCTCAGGTTCCTTATCTGTATATATTTGCAGTAATATAGTATGTATTACATTATATATGCAATACACACTATACTAATGGTATATATACTAATATATATACATATATACATATATACACATATACACATAGTATATATACTAATATACATATATTATACATATATATTAGTATATATACTAATGTATATATATTAGTATATATACATATATTACATTATATATGCAATACATACTATACTAATGGTATATATACTAATATATACATAATATGTATATATATGTATACATATATACATATATACTATACTAATGGTATATATACTAATATATATACATATACATAATATATATACATATAGTATACGTATATACTATTTATACATAGATAAATAGTATGTATATATTTATCTTAATATAATGAGGGATTTTATCTTAACATAATACATACTATAATGTTCAGATAAAACCCCCAAATCTCAGTAGCCTGAAATGACAAAAGTTTATTTTTTTTTTGCTTATATCCATCCTTGCTGACTGGGTTCTCTACACTCTATCAGTTGTCCTCTGAATGACAGAGGAGCCAATATTAAGACATTTTCTGTGGCTGTGGGAGAGGGGGAAAGAGTTCTGAAGGGTTCTTTTTGCCAGCAGTGCTCTGGCTTGGAAACAATTCTGCTCATAAGTCATTGGCCAGGTCTGATCATTGATGCCATTCAACCCCAAGAGGCGAGGTCAGGATTTGAGATCCTACCTCGGAGAACTATAAAACCTGGTGAACAACACAAGGCCTATCACGAATGCCCTCCTATAAGGTAACAAGAAGGATTTCATGAGAGTGTTTGTACATATATAGTGCCTGGTACAATGACTGGCAGGTACTCAATAATGATAATAACCATTATTATTCTAGTGCATTATTACTATAGAGCACCTGCTACATGCCAGGCACTGAACTAGGTATTAGAAAGACTTAGGCTGTCAATGAAACTCTACCCTAGGGCAAGGAGTGGGAAAGTTGTTACCAAAGAGGGTTACTTCTGGTTATCTTGAATGAGCAAATTAATCAGTTCATTTTGTGAATTGGTCCCAAGGCAAGTGGGCTAGAGCAGTTTTCAAATATGTCTCATTGAATCCTCACAGCAACCTATAGGGACTGTTTATACCAGTTTAGGGAGAGAGACTCAAAGCCTGAAAGGATTATGTGACCTGCCCAAGTCATACTGCTAGCAAAGGTCAAAACTGGTGTTCTGGGAACAATACTGGAAAATGCCCTGAGGACTAATATGTTGGCTGATGTTTGGGGGCCTGGGGTTGTTGTGGAATTAATAGGCTTGATAGATATGAATATGAAGAAACTGTTTTAATTGTGGATTTAAGTTGATATTGGTATGAATTGTTTGGTATTGCAGTTTTTTCAGTGTAGAAATAGGTTAATAGTAATAAGCATTTCAGAGGATCTTTCTGAGGAGTACTGTGATTATAGTTTTAAGCTTTTCAAATAGTACTGTCCACACAGGAAACACTCCAGAATGTTAGCTATCATTAGTTTTCTTTCAAGTGCAATTAATTTAATAGGTAATAGGAGTGCAATTGAAGTAGGTGAAAGTAGCTGGTTTTGTCTGTAATCTCGGAGCCTGGATACTGCTTTGTCACTATAGGGAAGTGAGGGCTTTTCCACAAACCCAGAGCGATTGTTGTAGAAGCCTATTGAGCATGTAGAACTCTCCCCTGCTTAAATTCCTAAGCCAGCTGAAGCTATTTGCTCCCATCTGCTGGGTTTAGCCTTGATCTCCTTCAGGGCTCAGCAACAGAATTGTTCTCAGAAGGAGAAATCATAAAGTTGCCCATCCTGTTACTCCCACTTAGTCTAGAGTTAGGGTGAAATCTGGGTATGATAGCAATAAAGCGGGTGTGAGTATAACCTTCTCAGGAGGCAGGCAGTATAGGGTGGTGGTTGAGTCCAGATTCTGTTGGCTCTTTGCTACTCGTATTCATGGACACTAGCTTTGGACGTTGGTTTCTTCAGTGGTGGCATGAGAATGACACTGAGTTGTGTAAAGCATTTTGAATCCAGTCTGGCACAAAATAAGCACTCCCCTGAAGCAGCTGGAATTCTAACGCAGGTGTTTATTGAGCATCTACTATGTGAACCAAGGCCGAGGTTGTCCCTGCTTCCACACAACTCCCACCCACAACTGGCTCCATGTCCAAGGTCTTTCATTATAGTTGAGATGTTGTGCAACAGGAGAAAGAGAATCTGTGATAATTAAGTCACTTTTTCTTTTCTTTTCCTGCCCAGATTCTACTCTACTCCAGAGGGCTCCCTGCTAACAATTGTTTAGATTTCCCATCTTCTTTCTCTACTTTTACAAACATGTAAATGTATGTATGCATATGTGTATAAGTATGCATATATATGCATATATGTGGTATTTATTGATATATATACATATACACACATATTTATATATAAATATTTCATCACTCCCTATCAACATTTAGGTTTTTTATAAAAAAATTTTTTTCTTATAAACAGTGCTGCAATGAACATTTCTTTAGTACACATGAGAACATTTATTTAGATTAGAATCTTAGAAGAGGAATTGTTGGGTCAAAGGGTTTATTCACTTAGAAAGTTATGTAGATGCTCATAATTATCTTTCAAAAGTGCTTCACCAAATTTTACCTCTATGAACAGTATGTAATAATGCATGTTTCCCTGTATCCTCTCCACAACTTTCTGTTATCAAAGTTTTAAATGTTTATTAATCTAAGAAAAATGAATATGATTTCTATGGCTGCTTTGGTATGTATTTCCTTGATCACTCATGAAACAGAAAATGATTTCTTCTGTTTATTGAATATTTGTACTTTTTTTGTGAATGGATTACTCATATATTTTGCTCATTTTTCTGTCAAATTGTTGATATTTTTCTTATTGACTATAAGAGCTCTTTAAATATTGTAACAGCAATCATTTGTTATATATGTTACAAGTATTTTTATAAGTCTCTTGTTTCTCTTTAATATTACATATGGTATCTTTTACTAATACAGAATTTAAAATTTTACTAATTTAGTTTGATCAATCTTTTCTTTTGGGGACTCTGAAATTTGTATGTAAATTAGGAACATCATACAGATACAAATAAAAATAATCCTTGGTGTTTTGTTCTATTAATTTCCTTTTCATAATTTGTTTTTTAGGCCAGGTGGAATTAATTTTTACATAGGATCTGAGGTAAGAATCTAATTTTATCTTTTCCTAATGGAATAGCCAGTTGTTTCAAATCCAGTTATTGATTCGCAGATTCTACCATAGTAATACACACATGATTTTCTAGAGAGTTTTTTAATTGTATTATTCCATTGGCATTGGTACACTGTTTTAATCACCATAGCTTCACTGTATGCCTTAATAGTGTTAGGACCAATACACCCCTTCATTCTTCTTTTTCAGAGTCTTTTTGGCTATACTTATATCAACTATGAACTTTGGGATTTGATTTTTATGTCCTACCAACTATTCTATTGGTATTGCCCCAAATATATTTATGAACTGCAGAAGAATTGACTTCTTTATACTGTTGAATTTTTCACACTCAGGTACATGCTATGTCTTTTGTTTATTTAGGTTTACTTTTCTAAAGTAAACCTAAAGTTTTATAAAGTTTATAAAAGTTTTATAGTTTTCTTACATATTTCATTTTATTAAAAAAAATTCAGTTTTGGGGTATAGTTTTCAAATGGAATTGTAAAATATTTGAAGTATGCACAGTGGTGATTTGATATATATATACATTGTGAAAGGGTTCTCCTCATCTAGTTAATTCACATATCCATCACATCACATATTTGCTTATTTCTTTTTATTTTTTAACATATAATGTGTTATTTGCTTCAGGGGTACAGGTCCAGGAATCATCAGTCTTACACATTTCATAGCATTTACCATAGCACACACCCTCCTCAATGTCCATAACCCAGACATGCTATCCCTCCCCCGCCCCCAACCACCACAGCAACCCTCAGTTTGTTTCCTGAGATTAAGAGTCTCTTATGGTTTGTTTTCCTCCCTGGTCCCATTTTGTTTCATTCCCCCCCCCATTACTCCCCCCCTACCTCTCAAATTCCTCATATCAGAGAGATCATATGATAATCACCTTTCTCTGATTGACTTATTTTGCTTAGCCTAATACCCTCTAGTTCTATCCACATCATTGCAAATGGCAAGATTTCATTTCTTCTGATGGCTGCATAATATTCCATTGTATATATATACCTCATCTTCTTCATCCATTCATCTGTTGATGGACATCTAGATTCTTTCCATGGTTTGGCTATTGTGGACATTGATGCTATAAATATTCAGGTGAACATGCCCCTTTGGATCACTACCTTTGTCGTAGTGATGTAGTAGTGTGATTGCTGGGTCTAGGGTAGCTCTATTTTCAACTTTTTGAGGAACCCCTATACTGTTTTCCGGAGTGACTGTACCAGCTTTCATTCCCACCAGCAATGTAGGAGGGTTCCCTTTCTCTGCATCCTTGTCAACATCTGTTGTTTCCTGACTTGTTAATTTTAGACATTCTGACTAGTGTGAGGTGGTATCTCACTGTGGTTTTGATTTATATTTCCCTGATGCCAAGTGATGTTGAACACTTTTTCATGTGTCCATTGGCCATTTGGATATCTTCTTTGGAGAAATGTCTGTTCATGTCTTCTGTCCATTTCCTGATTGGATTATTTGTTCTTTGGGTGTTGAGTTTGGTAAGTCCTTTATAGATTTTGAATACTATCCCTTTATCTGATATGTCATTTGCAAATATCTTCATCCATTCTGTGGGTTGTCCTTTGGTTTTGTTGACCATTTCCTTTGCTGTGCAAAAGCTTTTGATCTTAATGAAATCCCAATAGTTCATGTTTGCCCTTGGTTCCCTTGCCTTTGGTGATGTTTCTAGGAAGAAGTTGCTGTGGCTGAGGTCAAAGAGGTTTCTGCCTGTGTTCTCCTCAAGGATTTTGATGGGTTCCTATCTCACATTTAGGTCTTTCATCCATTTTGAGTCTATTCTTGTGTATGGTGTGAGGAAATGGTCCAGTTTCATTCTTCTGTATGTGGCTGTCCAGTTTTCCCAACACTATCTGTTGAAGAGACTGTGTTTTTTCCACTGGATGTTCTTTTCTTCTGACTTCTGACTTCTGACTTTGTCGAAGAATAGTTGACGATAGAGTTGAGGGTACATTTCTGGGCTCTCTATTCTGTTCCATGTGTTCATTTTTGTACCAGTATCATACTGTCTTGATGATGACAGCTTTGTAATAGAACTTGAAGTCTGGAATTGTGACGATGCCAACTTTGGTTTTCTTTGTCAACATTCCCCTGGCTATCCAGGGTATTTTCTGGCTCCATATAAATTTTAGGATTATTTGTTCCATTGGAAAAAGTGGATGGTATTTTGATAGGATTGCATTAAATCCCTAGATTAGATTGTTTTAGGAAACATAGCCATTTTCACAATATTTGTTCTTCCAATCCACGAGCATGGAACATTTTTCAATTTCTTTGTGTCTTCCTCAATTTCTTTCATGAGTACTTTATAGTTTTCTGAGTACAGATTCTTTGCCTCTTCAGTTAGGTTTATTCCTAGGTGTCTTGTGGTTTGGGGTGCAACTGTAAATGGGATTGATGCCTTAATTTCTCTTTCTTCTGTCTTGCTGTTGATGTACAGAAATGCAACTGATTTCTGTGCATTGATTTTATATCCTGACACTTTACTGAATTCCTGTATGAGCATTAGCAGTCTTAAAATGGAGTCTCTTGGGTTTTCCACATAAAGTATCATATCATCTGAAAAGATTGAGAGTTTGACTTCTTTGCTGATTCGGATGCCTTTTATTTCTTTTTGTTGTCTAATTGCTGAGGATAGGACTTCTGGTACTATGTTGAATAGCAGTGGTGATAGTGGACATCCCTGCCATGTTCCTGAGCTTAGGGGAAAAGCTCTCAGTTTTTCCCCATTGAGAATGATATTCGCTGTGGGTTTTTCATAGATGGCTTTGATGATTGATCACATTCCAAAACTGTGAAGAGTTTTGATCAAGAAAGTTTGCTGTACTTTGTCAAATGCTTTTTCTGCATCTGTTGAAAGGATCATATGGTTCTTGTGCTTTCTTTTATTAATGTATTGTATTATATTGATTGATTTGCAGATGTTGAACCAAACTTGCAGCCCAGGAATAAATCCTACTTGGTTGTGGTGAACTATCTTTTTAATGTACTGTGGCATCCTATGGGCTAGTATTTTGGTGAGAATTTTTGCATCTGTGTTCATCAAGGATATTGGTCTGTAATTCTCCTTTTTTTTTAAAGGTTTTATTTATTCATTTGATACAGAGAGATATAGAGAAAGTGCTTGAGCAGGAGAAGAGGCAGAGGGAGAGGGAGAATCAGACTCCCCGCTGAACTGGGAGCCCAACACAGAACTTAATCCCAGGATCTGGAGATCATGACCTGAGCCAAGGCAGATGGCCAAACATCTGAGCCACCCAGGTGCCCCTGTAATTCTCCTTTTTGATGCGGCCTTTGTCTGGTTTTGGGATCAAGGTAATGCTGGCCTCATAAATACGTTTGGAAGTTTTCCTTCCATTTCTATTTTTTGGAACAGTTCAGGAGAAGAGGTATTAATTCTTCTTTAAATGTTTTGTAGAATTCCCCTTGGAAGCTGTCTGACCCTGGGCTCTTGTTTCTTGGGGGATTTTTAATGACTGCTTCAATCTCCATACTGGTTTTGGGTCTGTACAGGTTTTCTATTTCTCCCTGGTTCAGTTTTGGTAGTTTATATGTCTCTAGGAATGCATCCATTTCTTCCAGATTGTCCAGTTTGCTGGTGTATAGTTGTTCATATTATGTTCTTATAATTGTTTGTACTTAATTTGGTGTTGGTTGTGATCTCTCCTCTTTCGTTCATAATTTTATTTATTTGGGTCCTTTTTCTTTTCTTTTTGATAAGTCTGGCCAGGGGTTTATCAATCTTATTGGTTCTTTCAAAGAACCAGTTCCTAATTTCATTGATTTGTCCTATTGTTCTTTTGGTTTCTATTTCATTAATTTCTGCTCTGATCTTCATTATTTCTCTTCTCCTGTTGGGTTTAGGCTTTCTTTGCAGTTCTTTCTCCAGCTCCTTTAGGTATAGGGTTAGGCTGTGTACTTGAGACCTTTCTTGTTTCTTGAGAAAGACTTTTATTGCTATATACTTTCCTCTCAGGACTGCATTTGCTGTGTCCCAAAGATTTTGAACAATAATCTTTCCTTCTATTTTCAATGGCAGCCTAGCTGCAAAGAGTATTCTTTGCTGCTTATTTTTCTTATTTAGTGCTCTGAATATATCATGCCAGTCCTTTCTGGCCTGCCAGATCTCTATGGATAGGTCTGCTGCCAATCTAATATTTCTACTGTTGTATATAAAAACCTCTTATCCCAAGCTGCTTTCAGGATTATCTCTTTGTCACTGAGACTTGCAAATTTTACTGTTTTTATTAATTTTGAGGGGGTTCTCTGTGCTTCCTGGATTTTGGTGCTTGCTCTCTTCACCAAATTAGGGAAATTCTCTGCTATAATTTGCTCCAATATACTTTCTGCCCCTTTCTGTCTTTCTTCTTCTTCTGGGATCCCAGTTATTCTAATACTGTTTAATTTTATGGTATCACTTATCTCCTGAATTCTCCCCTCATGGTCTGGTAGTTATTTGTCTCTCTTTTTCTCAGCTTCTTTATTCTCCATCATTTGGTCTTCTATATCACTAATTCTCTCTTCTGCCTCATTTATCTTAGCAGTTAAAGCCTCTCTTTTTATTGCACCTTTTAATAGCTTTTTTTTTTATTTCAACTTGGTTACATTTTAGTTCTTTTATATCTCCACAAAGGGCTTTTATTTCTCCAGAAAAGGATTCTCTAGTATCTTCCATGCTTTATTCAAGTCCAGCTAGCACCTTGATGATTGTCATTCTGAACTCTAGTTCTGACATACTACTAATGTCCATACTACTATTGATTAGATCCCTAGACATTGGTACTGCCTCTTGTTCTTTTCTTTTTTTTTTTTTTTTGAGGTGAGTTTTTCCACCTTGTCCTTTTACCCAGATAAGAATAGATGAATGAGAGAACAAAATACTAAAAGGGTAGCAATGGCCCCAGAAAAATATACACAAAACAAATTGGAAGAGACCCAAAATGAGGGGGAGAAGAAAGGAGAAAAAAAAGAATAGAAAAAAATATATGTATGTTAGACTGAATAGAGTCACACACTATTTTGGTCTATTAGAAGAAACTGCCTCTCCAAATTTTAAAGAACGAGAAACTTATATATATACAAAAATAAGGGTAAACATGATGAAGTGATGGAATATGACTGTAAATATGAAAGTTAAAAAAGGTCTAAAAAAGGAATTGAAGAAAATTGAAAAAGAAAAAAAAGTAAAAAATGTCATCAGAATGGAGACTGGAGCAAAACCACGCACTAGATTTAGGGTATATTTTGATCTGTTAGAAGAAACTATATCCAAAAATTTTAAAGAAAGAAAAACCTACATGTATACAAAAAATAAGATCAAATACAATGAAGGGATGGAATATGACTATAACAATGAAAATAAAAAGATTTTTAAAAAGGTATTGATAAGGTAAAATAGTTAAAAAATATTAAAATAGGAAAGATGAAAAATTAAAAAAAAAATAGACTAAGAAGAAAATAAAATTTAAAAAATTTAACTCTGAAAGACTAAAGAATCATGGGGGAAAATCCATGAATTCAATGCGCAGTATTCCCGTACCTCTGAAGTTTTGAAGTTCTCATTAATATGTGAACTTGGTCTTGGTTGGATGTTCTCATTGATCTCCTGGGGGAGGGGCATGTTCTACTGATTCTCAAATGTCTTTGCCAGAGATAGAATTGCATGGCCCTTGCCAGGGGCCAGGCTAAGTGTCCTGGTTTGGAGAGTGAATCTGCTCAGGTTCACTCTCGGGAGCTTTTGTTCTCTTGATGCTTTCCATACAGCTTTGGAGGAGGAGAATGAAGATGGTGGCATCCAAATATCTGGCCCCTGAGGAGGCAAGAGCTTGGGGTCCCACTCCTCAATCTGCTCTCAGAGAAAAGCAGTCAATTCCTCCCGTCTCCCTGGTAGCTGGCTACACTCTGAGCTCACCCAGCCTGTGACCAAGCATTTTTATCTCTGGCACACAGACCTGTTTGGAGTCTCCAAACCCAGAAGATTCCTGCAACGTGCTCCTGTGCCATTTCTCCCAGAGCAGGAAGGAGGGTGTCTCCCCGGATCTGCTGCTTGTGGGGTCCCTGCTTGAGGACCAGTGGCCTGATTGTGCCTCAGATCACAGTTTAAGGTAACTCTGAGCTGAGAGCCCCCTCCTTGGCTCCATCTCTGCAGCCGGCTTCCCCACTCCAATACCTGGGAGCTCTGCCACACTCAGATACCCTGGGTCCTGAGACTACGTGAGGGGTGCCCACTTAGTCTCTGGTGCCACATCCCCCAGTGGAGCAGACTTCTAAAACTTCTGATTTTGTGCTCTGTTGATCTACCACTTGCAGGGAGCCAGCCACTACCCCCACAGTCTCTCTTCCCATATATTGCCTCGGATTCACTTCTCCAAATGTCCTACCTTCCAGAAAGTCGCTGATTTTCTGTTCCTAGAATTGCTGCTCTTCTCTTCAATCTCCTATTGAGTTTGTAGTTGTTCAGAATGGTTTGACAACTATCCAGCTGAACTCCTGGAACCTGGTGATATTTAAGTCTTCTACTCCTCTGCTGTCTTGCTCAGATGTCTGATGTTTTTTTTTTTTAAACAACTGATAATCAATTTATTAAGAAGGTCCATATAAGTGTCTGCAGTGGTTACTTCAACCTCAACTCCTGGCTCAATACTGATGGAAGTCATCTGCTTAACAATCTCAGAAGGACTGTGCAAACCAATGAGTCACTAGTGGATCCTCATCTGAAAATGATCCCAAGTCTTAGAACCTTCACCACAAGGAGCTTTTCTTGTAGTGATTCTCACAGTCTTGGCAGGCATCCAAAGTGGTCCTTTCACTATGAGATTCTTTTCCCTTGTGCCTCTGATCAAGTCAGCACATATGTTTTCCAACGATTTTCTAATGCGGCTGGTGAGAGAAATTCTAATTCAGTGATTACCACCTCTGGTTCCACAGGTGTCTTCACAGTGTCTTTAAAAATCATGGATGAGGCATGGCTTTCTGACTGACTTGCTCCTTGGTGAGAGCAGAGTGGTAAGAGCAGTGAACAGCCGTGAGTCAGGAGCAGGAGCTGCAACTGTGTCTTCCTCAAAGAGAAACTAATTTGATTCTTGGTATGTAAATTTGAGGTCTGCTAACTTGGCTAGAAGAGCTCAGCTTTCCTAGTACACAAACTGATTTGACTATGTCTGTGCTACCTACTATATATGTGGCATTGATAATTAACCATTTAATATTAGTTTCTTTGTTTTTTTGAATTTAAATTTTTTTTTTTTTTTTTTTTAAGAGCAAGAGTGTGTGAGTGCAGGAGGGGTCGAGGGGGAGGGAGAGATAGAATCTCAAGGAGGTTCCATACCCAGCATTGAGCCCAATCTGGGGCTCAATCTCACAACACCCTGAGATCATGACCTGAGCCAAAGACAAGAATTGGATTCTTAACTGATTGAGCCCCACAGCACCCTAAGATTACTTTCTTATATATTAATAATAATATTAAGAATAAATGAGATTAAATATGCATATTGAGGGCTTAGCACAATGACTAAAACAGTCAGTAATCAAACAATGTGTTTATCATTACTGAGTGAAAAGACTTGGATATCCCCCCTAAGTAGTGTGTTACTTTGGACAACTTATGTACCTTCCTCAACTTAACATAGGGTTATGTCCCAATAAACCCACATAAGTTGAAAATGTAAGTTATCATGAATACCATAAGAAAATGCATTTAGGGGCGCCTGGGTGGCTCAGTGGGTTAAGCCGCTGCCTTTGGCTCAGGTCATGATCTCAGGGTCCTGGGATCGAGTCCCGCATCGGGCTCTCTGCTCAGCAGGGAGCCTGCTTCCCTCTCTCTCTCTCTGCCTGCCTCTCCGACTACTTGTGATTTCTCTCTGTCGAATAAATAAATAAAAATCTTAAAAAAAAACACCCTTATTAAAAAAAAAAGAAGAAGAAAATGCATTTAATACTCTTAACAAACTGAACATCATAGCTTAGCCTGGCTTACCTTAAATGTGCTCAGAACACTTAATGTTAGCCTACAGTTGGGCTAAATCATCTAACACAAAGCCTCTTTTAAAATAAAGCATTTAAAGTCTTATGTAAGTTATTAAATGCTGTACTGAAAGTGCAAAACAGAATGGTTGTTTGGGTACAACATGGTTATAATATAGTATAATAAATATCTATCCGTTGTTCACCCTCCTGATCACAGGCTCACTGGGAGCCCTGGCTCACCCTGTTGCTCAGCACCAGGAGAGAGTACCATACTGCATATTAGCACTGGCTGGGAAGAGATCAACATTCAATATTTAAAGTACAATTTCTACCAAAGACTGTCATTTTCACAGCATTGTCGAATTGAAAAATTGTAAGTCAAAACAATCATAAGTTAGGGACCATCTGTAATTCCTTTATGCCAATATTTACATTTATGTTTTCTTTATCTTTATTACTTTGTGATATTTTTATCTCTTAATCTTTAAACAATTTCATATGGTAAGTATTGCCCATTGCTAAAGGGAGAAACTCAGATGGATTGTTGCCGTGCCCCAGATCATGGAGTTTGTCCATAGCGGATGTGGATTTGAACACAAGTTCTCTGATGCTAGATCCTGATTCTTTTGTCTTTTTGTAACAGTGATCCTTAAATGAAGGGGTTAAACATATAATCTGTATGGTCCCTTCTGTCACTAACATGTTGGCATCAAATGTTCTACTCTAAGGGATTGGGTGCCCAGGGTGAAAATTAGGTCTGAAGTGGTCAAAACAACTACAACAAATGAAGAAGTATAATACTTGGCAAATGGCAAAAAATTCAGGCTGAGAGAGGACAGTTGTTGGGTTGGTGAGACCCCTTGTGAGGTGCCCAGTTACCTTCAAATATGGAATTAAAGCCCAAACTGCAGCCACCTATTTGAATCTGCCTTCCCAACCCCCACTGCCACCACTCCCCAACAGAATAGACATTCAAAGGGAGAGAGCTGGGAAGGGACTGAGTCAACAGGTGAGACCAAAGTAGATTCAGATCCACTTTCTGAACAGTGGTTTTGAGAGGTATGACATCTCACTTGTCCCACGGTGCCTCCCTCTGTGGGCACAGCCACCGGAAAGCTGGGAATGGAATGAACACAGTCTGTCAAGTTGGAATGTCTAACCTTAAATTTTGGGACTGTGGGTCTGTGCAAGTGTAACAGGATGTGGAATGGGGCTTTTCTTGATCTCTCAGATCCTTTTGCATCCAAGTTTTATTTTCCAGCAGTCATGGAGAGTATCAAAAAGTTGTGAGTAATCCCAGAATTTACAGAAAGAGCAGGAGCTGTGAAAATGCTGGCTAAAAACAGGGATGTCCAAGGTCAATGACCAAAGATGGAAAGTACAGCATATTCCCCAAAGAGTGTCAGCAGTTAGGGCCAGTTTCTTGCCTGCTGGGTTCACAACCAGGGGACAGTGTAGAATTAGCAGTACCACTAGCCATCTGCCTTCATCACATCTCCCATCTTAAAGTCAAAAAGAGGATGAGGGAGATGGAGGGCATGTCCTTTTACAACATTCAGTAAGAGTGGCTTATTTTCCCTTCTTGGGAGGCAATGATCTCTCCTCTGCAAAGACAAGGGATGGTATGTCCCAAAGAGTCACTCATATTTGGTGGGGGTATCCTCCAAGCAGAGAGTCTGGCATTTTGTTATCCACAGAATGGTTAACAAGCTGTAGAAACTGCAGGCAGAACTTGAATGTCTTCAGAGTTGTACAAAGAGAGAACTCTTAGAATTCGCTTATATTATATGGTGATTATGAAGTTTTGCCCAAACTGGGACACTTTTGAGGGTGGAAGGAGGCACTCTATAATTTCTGGACAACAGGTATATAAACTTCCCAAGTCAACCAGAATGTCTAATTATTCTATAATCACAGAAAGCTTGATATATACATATTAATTAGTTTTAATCTACTAACTCTGTGGGTGTTTGGTTAATATTTAAGTTCCCCTAATTGGGCGTGCACAATTTGAAAGTGGTTAGTTAACATCTGAATGATTAAGGAATCAGAAATCCTCTCTCAAGGCACGCTGGCTTGAGTTATCTTTGTTAATTAGCAGATGAATATTAGAAACTTTTCATTAGTGAAATTAGTGGTGCTCAAGATGTGTGACTAGACTGGCAATATTGTACAGCCATTTTCCCCTTGTATGAACAGGCTATAAGTACTCAGGAAATTCGGAAGCTGATGCTATTTGGAACAACCCCCTACATGTAGGATTCCCAGGAAATCAGGAGACGGTGTTCAGTTTCCTAAAGGAAGGTTTTGTTACCTGACTTTGACCAGTTGGCTAACTGAACATCATTGTATCTGCTTCAAGAGAACCTTTCATGCATGGTTGGATGGAAAGCTAGGATTTTATTAAGCCTACGGTATAGGTGGGTAAGACTGTTTAATAGCTTTCCACATACTTGCCAGTATGGGTAGCAAATTTATCATAGTGTGGCATGTGGTACCAAAGTTGAGGGGAAGGACACAGTCCTTACCTATATCTAACTGCAGGAACCATAGATATCTTCCAAGAAGATCCAAATTGGCTAAGACCAATGTGTACCACTTGTCATTTTTAGCCTCTCCCCCACTGTGGAAGAGTGGTAGTGCTTGACATTAATCCTTGGAGATTTGAGATATGAACCTAGAGACTAGTGCCTACTGAGATCTGGAGATTTCTGATATAGGGAGGCCAAGGGAGTAAGTATCCTTCTACAAATAACCAGAAGACATACTGTAGTGTGTCTAAGAAGGGGAGGGGCTGTGGTAGCCCAGAACGTCCACTTTCTCAAAGTCCTTGGAGGCAGTGGAAGAGGACTTCAATGAAGGAACCTTGAGATTACAAGAAAAGCAGGAGCTCTAGGCTGTGGGCTAGAGAAGGGATTAATCCATTATGGAGAGGGCCAGAGTGAAGTTTTACATTAGTCCAAGAAAAAACACACACAGTCTTTATGCAGCAACCACCACATCAGCTAAGGCCTACAGCACCACCCAGCAGAACAAGAGCAAGGTTGGGAACCTCTCCCTAAACTGACAGGTAGTCTTCCATGACCTCAGCCTCCTCAACCTTCCTCCCTGTCCCACACCATGGGTTCTGGGACCTAGAAGAGGGAGGGGAAATATATGTTCAGAGCCTATTTCCCCTCTACTCCACGCTCTCAGAAACAGAGAAATGGGTTTTGTAGGCCAACCAGTGGTTTCATGCTGTATCAAGAGAAGAAAATTGATCAAATTCCAATTATTCAATTACATTATTTCTTTAAATTTGTTCTAGAAAAAGTCTTCACTTATTCTTCCTGTATGTATGGTTTTAATTAGTAGCTTCAACGAGACTGCTACTATCCATTAAGGGAAATCTATGGGAGTGTGTGTGTGCATCTGTGTTTGGCATGGTTTTAATATACACCAGATTTTGTAGTGGTGCAACTACTGTACAAATCAAAAGAAGTAGGGGCTTCTGATGGCCTACTGATATCAGCCTGCATTTATTGCAATCACTTCTAGTGATTCCATCATATGTGCCAGCATCTTACTCTCTCCTTATGCGTCCTTGTGTAGTCAAGGCTGAGTGGTTGTACATTCAGATAACTATTATATTATTGTTTCTTTTAAAATTATGGTTGTCAGGTTTAGCTAATACAAACATAGGCAGACCAGTCAAATTTCAGATAAACAATGGATTATTTTTTTGTGTGTCAGTGTGTCCTAAATATTGCTCCTCTCCTTATTTGGCAACCCTATTTATAGGACTTTTAGGGAACGTTCTTGAATTGCTTAAAATGTGTATATATAGGAAATTCCCAGTAATTTTATTTCTGGAGATATTATCCAATAGTTATCACAAGAAGGGGCTTGATAGGATTTAAAACCATTGGTTTTGTGCAAAACATGTAACAAGGGAGGAACTACCCATCATCTACAAGCATGTTCCTTGGACAGAGCGTCTTACACTTACCACTCCTATTCCTACTCATTCAAATCATTAAATAAGCATTATCTCAATTTAAAAAAAATCTTCCTTGGGAAGAATTGTGCTGCTAAGAGACAGGTTTTCTTTATTGGTTACATCTAAATCCAGGTTAAATCAAAGTACGTGTTCTATGTATGGAGAGGAAGGTATATACAGCATTGATGACCTAAAACACCTCAAATGCCATAAAATTTCTAGTGTTGTTATTAATAAACAAATTTTCTCTCCTCAAACCTAATAGTCATTCGTATTGCTTCCCAGACACTAAGATATTTTTAAAAAATATCTTTTAAAATAGAAGTCTAATTGTGTAATCTTAACTCCTGCAACTTTAATATTTGATTAAAATATTACTATCAAAGTGGATAAAATAATATTTTAAGATAGTATGCCTTACTGAGAACAATCAAAGATTGAATTATGGATTTTTGATTAGATTCTGGGAAAATATGAAGACTATAAGCATCAGAATGCCTCCAGCCAAGGTTTATAAGGTCAGGATGAATCATCAAGTAATTTACAAAGGACAGAGATATTTTATGGTTCAGAAAGCTGCAGAAGAATAAATAAGTAAGAATTAAATAATAATCCTTAGGAGAAGGACAGGTTTATCTGGTTTATTCTGATGCGTCTGAAGTTGCTGGAGCCAGGAATGTCTTCCAGCCCTGCATCAGAACACATCATTCCCCTGCTTAAAACTCCTCGGGGACTTAGCATTGAACTCAGTATCAAGTTCAGAATTTTCTACAAGTTCCATCTCAGGACCCTGAGATCATGACGTGAGCCAAAGGCAGAGGCTCCACCCACTGAGCCGCCCAGGGACCCCATTAAGATTTTATTTTTCAGGTAATCTCTACACCCAAGGTGGGGCTTGAATTTACAACCCCGAGATCGAGTCGCATGCTCTACCAATTTAGCCAGACAGGTGTCCCCCATCATCTATTGACTGACAAGAAAAGTGCTTAATATATGAGTTCTAACTAATATAGTAGTATTGTTAACAGTGTCATCTTTGTGATTTAAAATTTAAAGAAATATATTTGTATATAGTTTAGAAATGTAGGGTTCATATTTCTTTAGTATGCTTGGCATTACACCAAGATATATATTTTAAAAGATTGATTCATTTACTTAATAAATATTAATTCAGTTCTTAACATGTGTAGGGCACAATGCCAGGTGCTGGGGAGATAAAAAACAAATCTTTTCAGGTGCTGGGGAGATAAAAAACAAAGCAGGAGATAAAAAACAAAAACATGATTCCTGATGTAAAGGAATTTTGACAGAAAGCAAACAGAGATGTATGCATTTCATTATTTAATTGTAATGCTGCTGAACATTATGAGGTAAAGATTATGATGGTAAAAGAGACTGTGACCAGGGGCTGCTCTAGACCAAATGTGTCCCCCCAGATTTATATATTGAAACTTAAGGATGCCCAGTGTGAAGGTATTTGGAGGCAGGGCCTTTAGACTTCCCTCATAAAGAGACCCCAGCCTTGCTCCTTCCACCATGTGAAGTTACAAGGAAGTGGGCTCTCACCAGATACCAAGTCTGTTGGCTCCTCAGTCTTAGACTTCCCAGCATTCAGAACTATGAGGAATAAATTTCTGCTGTTTACAAACCATCTAGAGTACTCGCTGGTATTTTTGTTATAGCAGTCCATACAGCCCAAGATGGTGGTCTTACTCAAGCTGAGAGCTTGGACAGGCTCCTGTGAAGAAGTGTCATTTTAACTGTGATTTGCAGCAGTGGGCTGGGAGTCGTTGGGTGAAGTACCTTAGAGAAGAAGGAAGGGGGATATGAGGAGGTTTTCAGAAGAGAAATAGGATGGCCTTGCTGGAGGTAGACCCAGGTGTCAGTTGGTTTACAAGCTCTCCGGGTCATTCTGATGTAGTGCAGGGGTATGAACCACTGGCCTGGAGCCTTTCTACTCAAAATGTGGTCCTCGTCCGTGGCATCAGCGCCACCAGGAACTCTTGGGTCCTTTCCTCAGACTCATTCAGAATCTGCAAAACTGAAATCCCCAGATGATTCATTTGTATATTACAGTTGGACAAGCACCGGCTAGAGGAACTAAAAGAAAAGTGCGCTGAAGACAGGGCACAGAGAATAAGGGGAAGGGTGACTGGATGAGGCTGGCGCAGTAAGAAGAGCTCAGCTCATGTAGGGCTAAGAACAGTATCTCCGAGGAGGGCTGATGCTCCTTACTGAGTGTGAAGAGGCAGCTCAATGGAGTCAGAAACAAAATAGTAGTCTTTCCTTCTTTCCATCCTTGCTCCCTCCCATCATCTATTTATTTATTTTTTTTAGATCCAAAATGATAGGAAAATAGTATCCACCATATTTTGATAATTCCATAGAGGGAGAATGCAACTGGTTTTGGTAAGCTGGAGCCAAAGAAGTTGAATGTTCTACAATGTGCATCAAAACCCCATACAACAAAGAGTTGCACATGTTCTCCATGGCCCTTGTTTTTTTATTACAATGGTGGATACATACCATTATACATTTGTCCAAACTCACAGCATTTACAACACCAAGTGTGAACCCTAGTGTAAACTATGAACTTTGGGTGATTTTGATGTGTCAGTGTAGGTTGATCAATTATAGCAAATGTCCCACTGTGGTGTGGAATGCTGATAAAGAAGGAGGCTGTACATTTGTGGGGGTAGAGAGTATATGGAAAATTTCTATACCTTCCTCTCAATTTTGCTGTGAACCTAAAACTGCTCTAAAAATCCATTAAAAAATAAGAAAATATAGGATTTAATATGACAGCACTCCTTCCTCAGTCCTGTCCATGCTTCAAATATTCCCATGTCATGTATAAGTACATGTGCTATTTGGATGTAAGTATCCCCAAGACAGAGATAGCAGAGGCACCCTCCCATGTTGACTGGCTTTTAGGGAAAAAAAATGCAGTTTGATATGTGCTGTGTGCTCAGTGAAGTGAATCTAAAACTGAAATTCTTGGTTTTTACTTAACCAGCCACCACACAATTGGATAACCACAATGGTGTGAATACGGGGTTAGCAAACCCTTTCTCCTTCTGAGTAAGAACTTCTCCTTTTGTTAGCTTCCCAGGACTTCCCTTAGAGTTTTGATAAAGGTAGTATGTCAAATAGGTTGTTAGAAAACATTGCTTATTGACAAAAATGACTGAGTAAAAGGCTATGACTTGACCGGGGGAGCTCTATGTTCCTAAAGGAGACATTATAGCTTTTGGCTAAGTGGTGATCTTAGAGCTGAGTATGTCCCTGTGGGAACCCGAGATCTGTGGCTACAGATTGCTACAAGAGACATTGACTGTCAGGACAGATTCTGAAACGAGATAATGTGGAGAATTTCACAATCTTGATTCTGAGCTGTCACATAGGGAGGTCAGAGGCCACCCTTTGCACTGCCGCAAGAACGGTTCAAGGACTCTGGCAGAAAAAGAATGCTTAGTTACATTCTCTGGCAAGCTGTGGTTCCTACCCTACATCCTTCTGAATGGACCTGAAGCGAAGTGTAATAGTCCGGGAATATGAACATTTAGTAGAGCCTTAAGAAGACCCCCTGGTAAGCACTACAATGGCCTCGAAAGATTCCTGCAAAAAACCTTGCTGATTAGAAGTAATGCTGATAATACAAATGCAGGCAGATGAAAAGGAAATGTCTGTGTCAATACATCTTTGACTCCTCATCCCTGCTCTTCATCAGCTGCATTGCAAGGTAAAACACTGACAGTCTAATCAGGAAGCAGTCAGCAAAAAAGATTAGAATTACCCAGAAGACTCTTTGAAATATGAATTTATTATCTACTACCACTAATGATGTATATTTTCAGAGACATGGTTATATACTGGGTTACATTTTGCTTTAAGCTATTCTGAGAGGTAAACAGTATATATTATGCCATGAAATTGTGGCATGATGAAGCCTTCATGGTCAGCAAATATTTAAGAACTAAACTTCTGGAATCTTATTAAAATTTTTTTTAACAAAAAAAAAAAGAAAAAAATTTTTAATGAATGATGAAAGACCTTTGATGATATTAATAAATATAATGTATTTTTTGTTTATTTAAAATTTTTTGCCTTTGCATATTTTCTAAGCATATAACACATTATACAGTAAAACTGGCTAACATTTCATAAGCAGATATCTATTTATATCTATCTATTACAGACACATGCTGAATTTTCCCCCCCACTGTGCACCTGAATAAAAATATTTGGAGATGACTACAGTGAAGTAATGTTTCTCTCCTCTGGCTGCTACTGGAATCCTTTTTTTCAGACTTCTAGAATGTTTGGGGTCCTTGCTAGACATGCAGTGGTAGAATTTCTGGGAGCAAAATTCAAAGATTAATAGTTTGGAATGTGGCACAGGTAATTCTGATGGAGAGCCAGGGCTGAGAATCACAGTCTAGAGAGAAGGGAAGAGTTTCTCAAAATGTGCTTAGTTCCAGACCACCCGTAGCAGGTTTCCCAGGGGGAAGGTACTCACTGGGTGAGGAGTATGCTGAAACTCTATTTTGCCCTTGCTCATTATTAAACTCTTAAATACCTAGAATGTAGACATAATTCCCATTTTATACAAGAGAATACTGAGGATCAGAGAGGATAAGGGACACCCTGGATAAAGGTCACATGAGTGCAGTGGGGGGACAGGGAGTCTGAACACTCAGCAACTCTGCAGATGAGTGGTAACACACCAGAGTTTGAGAAGCACTAGAGCAGAACAGAGAAGCTGTCCTCCCCATTGGTCACCTTCATATTAAGAAATTCCAAAGCAGTTGCCAGGAGCTATTATGCCAGAGAAAAATTACCTTTCTGCCCTTAAACATGCGCAGCAATTATAGGAGTTCATCAGTATGAAATATATTCACATTAGAGGGTCTCTGGGTTAGCATTTATATTATTTTGATAATTCCTTTATTACAATGTAGTAGTCATTCACTGGAAAAGCAAGAACAATAGTTGTCTTCTGTGATTTCACATTATTCACACAAGCAGAATAAATATAAGTAAAGTGCAATTTAAAAAATTGGAGTATAATCAAGGTTGACAGAAGTTAATTAAGTAGGACATATGCAGAAAGGCTCTTAATTAGTCTTTAAAAAATTGTCACTTATCTTGTGACTTCCACTCTTAAGAAAGGATCCTGAAGAAATGGCAAAGCATGTGTGTATCGAAGAAGGCCACGACTCAGACCATCTGGGCAAAAAGGCAGTTGTTAAAAACAGAGGAGAATGGTTAAGGCAGAATGACTCCGACCCTGTGTTCAAGAATTGTTGTCTAACTAAATGGTGGAGAGAATTAATATAATAATTTCCCCTGCTGGGATTAGGTAAATTCATGCCATCATGTTGGGAAATGATCAGTTTAAAGGGAAATAAGTGAGGCAGGTGGTTTCTGACAATACAACCCAAGAGCTGTGTGCACACCACGAAATGTGTGCTGTGCTCATATAGAGAGTATATGATGTATAGTGCTGTGCTCATATAGAGATGTATTTGTTTATGCATACCTACATTCAGGTTGTGTTGCAAGTGTAAGCATTTTTTGCCTTTTTCAATGAGTAAGGATACCAGCTTGTGGCCTTTGGATGTCAAAAACAGTAGGTGAGTTTTGTTTGACCTCACAATATTGGCAATACAGTGTTTCCACAGTTTTGACATCCTTACCAACATTGAAATGTGAAGAAATTCCACATGAAATTCCAGATTCCTGTTTCACAACCATCATGGGAAGATATGCAACATTTGGTCTTTATTCCTACGTGGCACTCATACTGTCTCTTTTACTCAGATTATTTTACTCTTCACCTACATTTAATCTGTGATACTTATCCTGGAGGGATAAGACAAAGAGGTTAGATGTGGAAGGGATGCATTTATCATGTCCTTATTTTATGCTTGGTACTATGCTAAGACTTTTGTTCTCTCTATTTTATTTAAAACCATCAAGGCACATTTCCTAAATGAAAATACTGAGATTCTCATTAACTGACGATAAGTAATGGGGCACCTGGATGGCTTAGTTAGTTGGGTGTCTGACTCTTGCTTTTGGCTGGGGTCAGGGTCTATGAATATCAGAAGGGAAAAAAATCAACAAACACTTATTAGCAACTGATATATGAAAGACAGTGAACTAGGTTACATGTCTTAGATGTGGCCACAGGTTATACTGGAGTAGAGGCATTAAGAGAAACATGCAAATAACCACACTACTAAATACAGTGTCTGGGATGTACCATGAGCATGGTAGAAAGAAAGTGCTGTAGAAGAGGAGAGAAGGAGGAGATCTTTTAGGATGTGTGGCATGAATTCTAGGGTAAATTGTGTGGTTATTGGCTATCACCAATAATATTTTATCTTGCTTTCTTTCTGTTTTCAAGTCACTGATGTGATATGTGTGTGTGTGTAGATATAGATTAAGGTATATTTGTTCATACATATTATGTACACGGAATGAGCCAGGAAAGTAATCTAGAACTCTTATGTCAGAATCACACAAGTCAGAATCTAGATCCTTGCTTTTAATAGCGGTCAAATGCTGGCACAATAAACACTGAGGGGCGATGTAGAGTAGTGGTTAAGGGCTCAGACTTTGGGCCACACTATCTGGGTTTAAATTCCAGCTATGCTGTTTATTAGCCATACAACTTTGGGCAACTTACTTAATCTCTCTGTACCTCAATTTGCTTGTCTATAAATAGGGATACGTAGGGTGTACCTGCCTTCCATGGTGAGTGTGAAAATTAGCATGAGTTAATATGCATAAATTACTTAAAGCCTTCCTCATAAGTACTGCTTTCGAGTTAGCTATTGTTATTATTATTATTATTATTATTACTATAATGTAATACACTGATCTTTCCAATACTAAAAATCATGTTTCATGATATCCATTTTTCAGTGTCTTCTATTTAATATAAATAATCATCTATTCCAAAACTACTGGTCTTAAGTCATCATACCCTTCCCTCTAACTTCTGAGTTTGATGTAGGCCAGCTTGTCTCATAGTTAGCACTAGTAGGAAGACTCTGAGAAAGTGGAAGAAGAGGGAAAACAGTAGAATTTAAGTAGTACTAGTAGTTTTTGATGCATGAACCTACTGAAAAATCATCTATCGTTCTTTCAATGACTCTGAGATCAGTGTCGGGGAGGGGGGAGACAGCAAACAGGTTTCACCACTCAGTGTAGAAAGTGCTTCTGTCTCCTCAACTCCTTATTTAGGTCATGTGCCAAAGTTTTTATATAAAAGAAGGATCGGGGACATATAAGAACACAGTTAACGTGTTTTATTTCTTTATAGATAATTGTTTTGTTTCATTTTATGGGAAAATATAGATTTTATAATAAAAAAGACCTTAGATATTCTGAAACTTCATTTATATGTAGGAAATGCTGTATGTTAACATTATAGCAGTTTATTAAGTTTTATTTATTTATTTTTAAAAGGTTTCATTTATTTATTTAAGAGAGAGAGAGTGAGTGTGCATGAGCAGGTTGGGAGGGGAGAGGGAGAGAAGCAGATTCTCTGCTGAACAGGGAACCCCATGCTGCACTTGATCCCAGGACCCTGAGATCATGACCTGAGCTGAAGGCAGAGGCTTAACCAACTGAGCCACCCAATTATTAGGTTGTAAAAGTTAAATATCAAATCCCTAAATTTTTAAAAATAATTTTTAATTTTTTATTAACATATAATGTATTATTAGCCCCAGGGGTACAGGTCTGTGAATCGCCAGGTTTACACACTTAACGGCACTCACCATAGCACATACCCTCCCCAATGTCCATAACCCCACCACCCTCTCCCTACCCCCCACCCCCCGGCAACCCTTAGTTTCAAATCCCTAAATTTATCTTTTAAACTACTTTAATGATGGAAAAATTCAATAAATTTATTAAGATATACTTAAAACAATAGAACAATGCAGCACCACTTTTAAGTGTACAATTATTTGCATTCAAAATAGAGAAAATACTCATCCTCTTGAAAACGTTTACTCATACCCCCCTGCAGTCAGTTGCCCTCGCAGCTTTTAGCCCTAGCCAACCACCCCTCTGTTTCCTGAAATTATAAATCAGTTTTGCTTATTCTAGGAATTTTATATGAATGGAATAATTCAATATTCCTTTTATAAGTATGCCTTCATGTGCTTATTGGCCATTTGTATATCTTATTTTATGTAGTGTCCTTTGAATCTTTTGCTTGATTTTTGAGTTGATTGTCTTCTTATTGAGTTGTAAGAGTTCTCTGAATATTCTGGATTCATATCCTTTGTCAAATATGTGTATTGCAAATATTTTTTTCCAGTTTGTGTCTTGTTTTTTAATTTTATTAATGCTATGTTTTGAAGAATGGAACTTTGAAATTTGGGTGGAGTAAGGTTGGACCTGTGATTTATGACATCGCTTCTGAAGTTACCTAGTGCCATCTCTGTTGCAAAGCCCTGCTTAGGCTCAGGAGTATGAGATGTAGACCCCATTTCTTGAAGAGGGAGAGGTAAGTTCTGAAAGAGCATATGGAGTAAGAATTATTTTATATATATATATATATAGAGAGAGAGAGATTTTATTTATTTATTTATAAGGGAGAGAGGGCACAAGCAGGCAGAGTGGCAGAGAGAGAGGGAGAAGAAGGCTCTTGGCTGAGCAGAGAGCCCAAAGTGGGGCTCAATCCCGGACCCTGGGATCATGACCTGAGTCAAAGGCAGATGCTTAACTAAGCCACCCAGGCATGACTCAATTAAATTTAATTTAATTAAACCTCATATTAATGAAGCAGTTCATGAAGGGAGTGCATATGAGAAACTTCAATAAAAATTTATCACCTATAGGAATGTTTGAAATGCAGTGCACCTACTTTTAGACATCCCAGTTGCTTAATTGTTTGGAAGAGACTCAGCTAAAAACCAGTCCAATGGTAGGTTGGCATGGGCAGGGAACAACGTTAGATTTAGTGCTAGAAAAAATTTAGTCTAGGGTCACATGTGTTACATGGTATCCAACATCATCAGGAAGCTTCAGTATGTGGTCATGATAAGAGAGATGACGTGAATTAATTAATACTATATCTAACCACTATGCTAAGTGTTTTACAAATTGTAACAGAGATCCTTTTTTGTTGTTTTGTTGTTTTGTTTGCCCTCCCTCTTTCGGTAATTTTCCTTTGCGGAAGTGCTCCTTTCACGGTCAAGGTGGTTCTTCCCCCTGCTCCTTTCAGACACAGGCACTGGCATATTAAGCAGGATCTAATTTTGTTAGTGATTGTTAAAAGGTGTACATCTGATCCATGAAGGGTAAATTAAATTTCTTCCCTGGGATTGACATAGAGATTTTTGAAGGAAGATAATCTCTATTTTTACTGGGTTTTTAATTTGTAATAATTTGAATCTATAGTTTCCTGTGGCTATATCCCCTAGGTAGATGAGGAAAACTCTTCTCCAGTAGGAGAAATGAGGTTAGTGCACAAAGAATCAGAGGCAAATGGTGGAAATAGGACCCGATGACATTACTGAACGCTTAGATCCATTTGTGCCTTAAATCAGCAATTTTGTCGGCCACTTTTTATTTCTTGAGTTAGACTTCAAAGATTTCTGACTAACACACATATTATTTCACTATGTTCTCATTTTAACTTTATGAAGGACTGAGTGTTGTTACCCCTGCATTTCAGAAAGGGAAACTAAGACATAGGTTGAATAAATCATTGAGAAATTACATATACCTAGTAAGGACATGGTCAGAATTTGAAGCCAGTCACTCTGATCTTGGAACCTGAGCTCTTTTCCACTAAGTTAAACTATATTTCCATAGTGCCTGCATGATAAATAAAGACAACTCTGTAATGGTGACCATAGAAAGAATTTTAATGTCCAGGCAGGCATTATGCTATCATTCCTCCAGGTATCTGTCAGTAGGTTTCAAGGCATCAGTCCCAACCTGGGTTTCAAATATAAAATGCTTTGAGGATGATGTGATGCAAAACAGGAATTTTCTTTCTTCTATTATTTCCATCTCATCACAATCACATATTGAACCCTACTGTGTACTCAGGGCCAATCACATTCTCATTTAGTTCCTTAACATTTACGCATTTAATAATGCAGGACTTTGTATGCCATATTTCTATTTTTTTAAAGAGTTATTTATTTATTTGAGAGAGAGAGTACATGTGAGTATGCAAGGGGGTGGGAAGGGGCAGAGGGAGAGGGAGAGACAGCATCTCAAGCAGACTCCATGCTGAACACAGAGGCCAACTGGGACTCCATCTCACGACCCTAAGATCATGATCTGAGACAGAACCGAGAGGCTGCTTAATTTCTGAGCCATGTTTCTGATCATAATCTAATAAATAAAAATAAAAAGATAAAAAATTTAAATCTTGAAAATTAAGAAATACACTCTTAAATAAGCCTCTGATTATAGACAACATTGAAAATGATAAAAAGAAGAACGTGAATCCCTAAAGTCCACGGAATATAGCCAAACCTGTACTCAGAGGAAAATGTACATAATCTCAATGATGTTTATTAATAAAGAACAAAGGCTGAAAAATAAGGAATTTAGGATCTATCTTCCTGATTTTCACACCCTGAACCTGGGCCTCAGATTTTCATTTTGTACCGCATCCTGCAATTAGGTAGCTGGTTCTGGTCAAGGGAACTGGGTATTTCTACACCAACTCTGGAGAGTCATTGGTGGTGGAAGGTTGCTGCGTGATGACGGTCCTGATATTAATTTGCTAGCACTTTGGACCTAGGAGTGCGGATCTAATGTCCGTCTGATCAAAAGCTTTCACGCATAGAGTTTTAGACCTTGGCAACTGGTAATCTGCCAGGACACACAGAAAGTTTGTAAAAATATGGGGGGATGGGGGCACCTGGGTGGCTCAGTGGGTTAAGCCGCTGCCTTCGGCTCAGGTCATGATCTCAGGCTCCTGGGATCGAGTCCCGCATCGGGCTCTCTGCTCGGCAGGGAGCCTGCTTCCCTCTCTTTCTCTCTCTGCCTGCCTCTCCATCTACTTGTGATTTCTCTCTGTCAAATAAATAAATAAAATCTTTAAAAAAAAATATGGGGGGAGGCTTATTTCACTAAGCATGATACGCTCTAGTTCCATCCACATTGTTGCAAATGGCAAGATTTCATTTCTTTGATGGCTGCACAGTATTCCATTGTGTATATATACCACATCTTTTTTATCCATTCGTCTGTTGATGGACATCTAGGTTCTTTCCATAGTTTGGCTATTGTGGAAGTTGCTGCTATAAACATTCGTGGATGGAACTAGAGCGTATCATGCTTAGCAAAATAAGTCAAGCGGAGAAAAACAACTATCATATGATCTCCCTGATATGAGGAAGTAGTGATGCAACATGGGGGCTTAAGGGGGTAGGAGAAGAATCAATGAAACAAGATGGGATTGGGAGGGAGACAAACCATAGTGACTCTTAATCTCACAAAACAAACTGAGGGTTGCTGGGGGGAGGGAGGTTGGGAGAAAGGGGGTGGGGTTATGGACATTGGGGAGGGAATGTGCTTTGGTGAGTGCTGTGAAGTGTGTAAACCGGGTGATTCACAGACCTGTACCCCTGGGGATAAAAATATATTATAGGTTTATAAAAAATAAAAAATTAAAAAAATTTTAAAAAATGGGGGGAGGGAGGAGACTGACAGCATTTGCTAAATGCCTTTTACTTTATATAATACATAAAAATGAATACCAGCTGCATCAAATAGCTGATTTTTCTTAATTTATTTTTTTAATAATTTTTAATACACATACCTGATTTTTTAAAAATATTTTATTTTTATTTATTTGACAAAGAGAGAGATCACAAGTAGGCAGAGAGGCAGGCATAGGGAGAGGAGGAAGCAGGCAGCCTGACGTGCAGAGAGCCCCATGTGGGGCTCGATCCCAGGACCCTGAGATCATGACCTGAGCCGGAGGCAGAGACTTAACCCACTGAGCCACCCAGGCGCCCCCAAATAACTGATTTTTAAAAAATAAAAAATCTTTGGTGAAAATTAATAACATGCAGATTAAGGAGATACTTTAACCAAGAACTAGAAATCAAGGGACCCCTGGGTGGCTCAGCCCATTGAGTGTCTGCCTTGGGCTCAGGTCATGATCCCAGGGTCCTGGGCTTGAGCCCCACATGGGGCTCCCTGATTACGGGGCACCTGTTTTTCCCTCTCTTTCCCACTCATGCTTTCTCTTGCTCTCTCTCTCTCTCTGTCAAATAAAATAAGTAAATAAATAAGAAATGGAAGTCAAAATGCAGTTTTATAAAAGACATATATGATTATATTATGAAGTTATAGGACAAAATTTCATAAATGAAATTAAAAGACAATTGAGGCACTGTGAAAATATGCATTCTATAAGATGTACAAGAGATAAATATCTGTAATTGGCAAAGAACTCTTATAACAAACGGGAGACACTTCAGTACAAGAAATTTTAAAAATTGTAAACAGGTAGTTCACAGAAGAGCAAATCTAAAACGACGAATAAACATATGAAAAAGTTTTTAAATCTCAGTGGTCATCAAGGAAATGCTGATTAACCAATGAGTTCTCATTTTTTGACCACTGATTGAATTGATGAAAATTAAAAAGACTGATAACACCCACTGCTGGCAAGGATGTGACGAAGAACACTCTCATGTATTGCTCCTGGAAATGTGAATTGTTACAACCTTTTTGGAAAATAATCCGACAGTATATACAATGAGCAAAAATATACATATGATTTGATTCACCAGTCTTACTCCAGCATGTAAGATAGAGCTCCAGTGTGTAAGGATTTATGTATGTAAAAGCTGCCCTTCTGAATTTTACTGCAACATTTTTCTGGAATTAAGTTAATATAATCATATGAATATACTATGACTATGCATATAAATATGTGGATATACATGTGAAACATATATATGAATAAAGATACATAATTCATAGGCTAGAATAGTATGTAACCAATAAAAAGAATATGTTAATTAGTTCTATTCAAATTTATACTAGTTGCTTGAAGGGGGTTGCCCCATGTGGTTTTAAGTAGGAAATAGAAGATGTATATATACAAAGTATATATTTAATGTATTACTTATTTATCAAACTGAATTTATATAGTAATATTTAATATATTAAGTTGCATATGCTTATATGAACATATACAAGGAATTAAGATCACATGAGGTTGTGAACAATAATTTCCTGGTGGAGAGAGAGGGAAGAAGTAGAACATAAAGGATGGAGTGACGGAGAAAAAAGGGGGTGGGGGTACTAGGGAAGATTCGCACACTAATAAAAACAGCATGTGTTATAGAGTTTCATTTATGTAGAATTTTATATATAGGTAAGTACACATTCATAAACAAATGTATAAAGAAATGTCAGTCATTAATATTAAGGCTGGTCATAAAATACTATTTAGTGGTTATCTCAAGGTAGTGGAATTTCAGGTGATTTTATCTTGGCAAATGTCACAGAGGTGGTAAGTGGAAGAGCCAGGATTCAGTGTATTTGACCAACTGTATTTGACCCACTGTATTTGACCCCAAAGCCAGCAGGCAGTCACACACAGCACACCTCTTCTCATGGGACTACAGCTCTGGTCAAATTAACAAGGCAGATTATTAGCAGAAGCCCATTTACCACAACAGGTGAACAAAACTGGGGCCTGTGTGGAGGATGGAGGCAGGAGTCCACTTACCAGAACTGGAACGTTAAAAGCCCATCAGTGTGCCAGGAAGCTACTTAACCGCATCCCACTGGAGGTCAGGCCTTGTCCTGACTGATTCTACACAATGGCTGCTCCTGGGAATCCTCTGGGAAGAGTGTAAACATGCGATGCCTATCTCCTCTCCCCCCGATTTGTATTTATTTGGTTTCATTCGGAGCACATGGTGTTAAATGGCACCAAAGGGTTTCTAATATGTAGCTAGAGTGGAAGAAAGATACAGCTATGCTTTGGGTGTGCCCCGCCCCCCATTCACGTTGTACCCTAACCCCCAAGGTGATGGAGCAGGTACTTTTGGGAGGTGAATAGGTAAAGAGGGCCATCCTCGTGAGAATGTGATGATTAATACATTAATTAATTAAAGCCCTTTCAGAAGAGGTTTAAGAGAGCTCTCTGACCCCTTACGTCCTTATCATGTGAGGACACGGTGAAAAGTGTGAGAAGTCCGCATTCTGCAGCCCAGCAGAGAGCAGTCAACAGAACGGGACCATGGCTAGCACTCTGATCTGGACTTCGGCCTCCAGAACCTGAAAGATAAATTTCTGTTGTTTATGAAGTACTCAGTCTGTAGTATTTTGTTAGAGAGGCCTGAGTAGACAGAGACGGGTACTAAAACCAGCCAGCAAGCTGAGGGTCGGCAGAGCTGATTTTCTGCACCTGTTCCGTGCACGGCGATAGGGCAGAGCAGCCGCACTCCAACCCCGGCGTGCGTCCCGACTCCCCCGCTGGGCTTGGTGAAATGCAGCTGCGGGGCCCATCCCCGGGATTTCTGATTCTGTACATCTGGGGCGGGGGCTTGAGAATTTGCCTAATATTCCCTGAGGCCACTGAGGCTTCTTGGAGAACCGCTGACCTCGAGCTTGGAGAAAGATGGGACCCGAGGTAGAGCGGCTGCAGCTGCGAGGGGAGTGGGCAGCTGAGGCTGGGAACCAGACGGGGCCTGACGACCGGATTTACCTTTCCGGATCCTTCTCACTTTATCAGTCACCTACCTGCCAGCTCCTGCCGAAGCAAGACAAACTCACCTACTTCAAAAGAGAGATTTGAGCTCATTAGCTGTAATAAAATTTTACACTAATAAGTCTTTATTGTTACCCATAAAATATATACTCAGCTGGTATGCCACAAAGCAGCCTGTCCTAAATGAGAGGAACTCAACTTTGCCTGGCAGGATAAATGCATGTGGTACATTTTGTAGAGCAGCATCTTTCATTTTTATGTTGTTTGTTGACATTCTCATTTTCAGATTTCAACAATACATCATTAGTGTGGTTTCTGGGTAATTTTCATAAAGTGGTAAGAATATAACATTTTCTTTCTTTCTTTCTTTCTTTTTTTTTAAGAATATAACATTTTCTGAAACCACTGGAATTATTGACCCAGAGTAATCTTCTCAGTATCCCTGGTAAGTAAGTAGCTGTATCAGTTCTACTGACAAGACCCTAATGACTGGAAAGGGAAAGACACTACCTGACTCAGCACATATGCTAGTGGTTAAATGGGGTTGCAAATTTCTTTTGGAATTAGATTCTCTCTTCCCTTCCCTTTCCTTCCTTCTCCCCTTCCTTCCTTCCTTCTTCACCATCCTACTTTAACCTATTTTGTGACTGATTCAGGGAAGCAAAATTACTTGCTGCGTATATTCCCCACCAGCCTGCTGAAGTTTCTTAATTCCTACTATGCTGGACATTCTCTTAGGTTATCTTAGGTAATGGAGTTTTAATGTAGGGATCAATGGTAAGGAAATAAAATCTTTTAAACCTCAGTTTAAAAATTCATTTTAAGTAAAGGTTATAGTAAAATCATGGGAAACAGTTTTCAGTGGCCTCTAACAGGAAATTTTGACTAAAGAATTTGAATTCAGATTAATCCTCTGACCCCAAATAAGTCAGACAAAATCCATGAAAAAATGATTTTCAAAATATTGGTCATTAGGCAATGAAAAAAAGTGGTTCCTGAGAGATGGAAAATAAATAAGGTGGACCCTATAATTGTCCCAGCTTGCTGTGTTGAGAGTTTCCAGGCCATGGCACGGAGAGGGTGAGCCGAGATGGAAGCTGGCAGACACTCTAAGGTGAGGAAATGGGGTTGAAAGTCCAGAGAGATGAAGGCAGGGGCAGTCTCCAAGAGAGGGTACTAGAAAAGAGAGAGCCACATAGAGATCAACAGGGCATTGCTTAGTGTCTGTGTATGAGGAAACCACCTGAGACCCAGGAAGGACCACTGACAGGATTAGAGGGAACAGGACCAGGGCCTCTCTCTGCACTCATTAAGGCCAGTTCTTATATTTCCGTGTCTCCATCCCCAACCCCAACATACAATGGAGAGAGTAATCTTGGGTGGATGGTCTTCAGCCTTGATCCTCTCTCTCCAGGATCTTTGCCTCCTTTGAGGAAAAGTTTCTATGACATTTCATTAGAGCCCAGGCTGATTAATACCCTGAATTTCCAGCGTGAGTATAGTTTGCAGTGTCCACAGCTATGTTAAATAGATAGGTGATTTTACTTATCTGAACCCCAGAGATCTGCCCCTGCTAAAGTTGGGAAGTAGACGCTTTAGCAGAGTGATGAAAATTGCAGGATCTGATCAGCCTTAGCAAGATTTTTTCTAGATCTGTCTTCTCGGGCAAGGGGAACAAAAGCAAAAATAAACCATTGAGACTACACCAAATTTTTTTTTCTTTTGCACAACAAAAGAAACTACCACCAACAAAAAAGACAACCAATTGAATGGGAGAATATATTTGCAAGTGGTGTATCTGACAAGGGGCTAATATCCAAAAATATGTAAAGAACTTGTACAATTTATGTAATTATCAGAGAAATGCAAGTCAAAACCACAGTGAGGGATCACCTCACACCATTTAGAATGGCCTGTATCAAAAAAGGCAAGAAAGAACAAGTGCTGGTGAGGATGTGGAAGAAAAGAAACCCTCATGCACTGTTGGTAAGAATGCAAATTGGTGCCGCCACTCTGGAAAACAGTGCGGAGGTTCCTCAAAACATTAAAAATAGAAACACCATATGACCCAGTAATTCCACTATTGGGTATTTGCCCAAAGAAATTGAAAACACAAATTCAAAAAGATATATGCTCCCCTTTGTCTATTGCAGCACTATTTACAACAGTCAAGGTATGGAAGCAGCCCAAGTGTCCACTGATAGATGAATGGATAAAGATGGGATATATACATAATGGAATCTTACTCACCCATAAAAAATAATGAGATTTTGCCATTTGTGACAACATGGATGGATCCAGAGGATATAATGCTAAGTGAAATAAGTCAGAGGAAGACAAATGCCACATGATTTTATTTATAAGTAGAATCTAAATAACACCACAAATGAACAAACAAAGAAAATCAGAAATGGACCCATAAATACAGAGAACAAACTGATGGTGGCCAAAGGGAAGGGAGTTCGGGGAATGAGAAAAGTGGTTGAAGGGGAGTACAAAATACTGGCTTCCAGTTATGGAATGAATAAGTCATAGGGATGAAAGGTACAGCACTGGGAATATAGTCAATAGTATTATAATAGGGTTGTATGATGACAGCTAGGAGCTATGCTTGTAGTACCCAAAGCATAATGTACTATGTTGTACAGTTGAAACTAATGTAACATTGTGTATCAACTAGACTTCAACTAAAAAAGTGCAAGGTCTAGAGTAGGTAGCAGGATTCCTTGTCCGACTCTACCTCTGGGTTGCTTTGTGACTCTGGGCAACTAAGTAACTTTTCTAATCCTCGGTGTCTTTAAGATATAAAATGGGAGTTGTAACTGTAGAATCTTCTTTTTAGGGCGACCTTAGAGGATTAAATGATAATATGTGGAGCGCAGTGCCTGTTACACAGCTGAGGGTATTCCCAAGTCTGAATTCCCGGCAGACCCCAGATCTGCCCAAACAGACTGTAGTTAAGCACCAGGGGGAGTTCACGGGTGGATCTGAGCTCCTGTGTTTGGGGCCTTTGCCCTGCAGAGGTACTAGATTAGTGGCTATGGGTACCAACCAGGATGCAAGCTTGTTCTCCAGGACCAGATGTGTCCCTTCCTGGAGCCCGAGTTCCAGGAGCTCTGTCTGTGGTAGCCAAGGTTACTCTAAACGTTGGTTTCGTCTCGTGGTCTTCCATTAGCCTTCCCAGTGGAGAGAATTGGGAGGTGTTCTTAAGAATTTCTAGATAGTTCCTGTGTTTCTAGTATGAATAGCCCCAATAACTTGGTCCAATTCAGCCTCCATGATTGACTGTTCTGGATTATAATTATGTTCCTTTGCTATGTTCATTGCTCTTTCTAATAAGTCTTTCAATCATATAATCATTTTTAAGGCATGAAGCCTTTTAGTAGTCTTTAGGAGCCTATAGAATAACTACAAAATACATAAAATAAAATACTTATAGTTATAAAGGAAACAAATTACACTGAAATGCAGTTATCAGATTTTGAAAATTGCAGTTATTATTCTTCTTTAGTAACACATTAAGTAGCAAAATATAGCAGAAAATCTAATAGCTACCTTAGTTTTAAAGTAGCAATAAATATAAATGATGTTTCTGGGTATCTGCAATAACTATAATATACTATGAAAATATCCATGATTTCTATTGCCAACAAAGTCACAAGTATTCCTCACTTGCTGTGGCTTGTTGCCTATATTTACAATGGAAGTACATACTGAGTAGCCCATCAGATATTTGCACCGATAAAGATAATTTCTCCCCTCTCCAAGTTCATGAACTTCTGAATTTTCAAGGGATTAAAGACCTCTGCTCTGCTCTAAGTACATATGCAGAGTTCCTTTCTTCTTTATGTGGATCCATGGCAAAAAACCAGACAAACTTTAGATGTTCTGACACTGCCTGTTTCAAATGTGCTATTAGGCATTTAAAACAGAAGAAAGTGTTTATGCAATGGCACTGGCTGTTAAAATGGATGTTAGATATATGGCAAGGAATTGAGTGTATCTGAGGTTATCAGGTGTATCATGGGACGTGTTTGGTATCTATAGAAGTTCTCTCCTTCCCCTCCTCCCCTTTCCTTTCTCTCATCCACTGCCTTCTCCTTCAGGAGAATCTCTTCCTTCTAGTGAAATTGCCTAGAGAATGAGGAATTGTGTGTTCTAATGACTCAGTCACAGGCCTTCCCTACACTGTGCCTTGTAAGATGTGCAGCCCACACTGGGCTTTCAGTCAGCATATCCATGGGCTGTGTGAGGACATGAAAATGAAACCAGGCGCTGGTATCTGTGTGGTGGTCAAGGGGTGAGGTGAATAGCTTCTCTTAACTGATTTAGAGTAGTGGCTTTCAATTTTGTTTCCACAATACACAGGATAATATATACATTGTGCATCATTCCCCAATACACACACACACACACACACACACACACACACACACACTTATATTGGCAGATATCATACATACCTGCATACTTACAACTGAAACAATGTTCCAAAATGATACCTATGTGTGATGCATCTCAGTATTTTTATTCTATTCCATTCTATCCTATCTTACTGTGTTCTGTCCTTTTCCAACACTTAAAGCATACTTGATTTGTTTCATGATCCTCTCGTAGCTTAGCATCTTCAGCTTGAAAAGCACAGATTCTGAGGCTCTGAAACCAAGTGTACTGAATTGCGAAAACACTGTAATTCTCCTTTCACAAAATGAAAATTACTGCTTTCACGTGGGCAAAGGGAGCTGGATAGAAAATCCCGTTATTTCTTGTTTCCCATTAAGCTCAGGCTCTCTTCTTTACAACCTGTCTCTGTCTTAGCTAAGCTAAGTATTTAGATAGTTTCTGTGACTTCCTCCACAAGAATCTGTGCTTCTTTTACGTTATGTTTTGGTTGAATACCTAGGTCTTCCATGTCTCTTGGTAGGGAGTGGCTTTTTAGCTGGATCTGTTTGGGCTTCACTGTGGACTCATGCCTTTGTCTTTTTGCTGTTGTATGCCAGCTGGCCCACACCACAGCTTCCAAAATGAGAGAGCCACTTGTCTTAGGACGTCATGACAAATCCGTCATGCATTGGGCTACTACTTCTTTTAAACCACTGACCTAGACAGTCAAGTCACATCATTCTCATGGAAACAATGGCCCTCTTGGTGCCCTGTGACAGTGTGTCACGTGAGGACTGCACTGGGCAGGCAGCTGCTGTCATCCTGGATTGTATCTGAAAAGGATGTTCTCTGACTTAGGGATGGTTGAATGATAGAGTGATGACAATGTCAAGAGCATTCTACCCATTCTTGTTAGTGAGTTAATTGCTACTGGGTTGTCCCTAAGTTGGGCACTGAGGCTGCCTGCTCCTGTAAGTTGTGGGAAAAAAATGTTTCCTGTGTCTTACTCATAGACTACTTAACATTGTGGTCAACCTTCTCGAAATACATGCCAGTGTCAGCTCTGAGATCCCTGGGCAGGCAAAGCTGATGCTAATATCATTCCATGAAGCACAAAACAAGAAAGAGGTCTAATAAGGCACAGTGGTTTTTTCACAAGTCATTTGGCCCCTTTTTCTCTTCTTGTTATTTCTACCGTGGGATTCATTTGTTTGGACTCTTGTGATTCATTCAGATTCTTTCTCAACTTGGTGACAAGAGAATAGCTATAACATGCCACGTAATCAATTTGTCTATAAAGTCATCACCCATATAATTTGATTTTAATTAAAAAATGCTCTCTGAACTTTCCTTTTTCTATTTAGCATAACACCCACTGAAACACTTAAAAATCTAATCATGTTCTTAAATGGAGAAAGCTATGTTTTTAGTGATGTTTTTATATATGAAGGGATTCATAGGGCTTCGAGTCTCTGACTCCCAGGTCACTGGACTGAACCTGGCAGAAATCTGTACTGGGTATATACTGCAGTCATCCACTTGTTGGTCAGTAATTTACTTCTCAGTCCAGTGTAGCTATCTAGCTGGGAATAGGAAGTGTGCAGCCATCGTGTAATAGCTTAGTGCCTATGGCATTATTCATGGGTGGGATCCGCCAGAATGCCAAGGATTAGTTGCTGTAATTATTGTTATCAGTACTCTGTTGTTTATTTAGAGTCCTATGTTGGGTCTGAGCTGTTAGCTGTAAAGTCATGAGGGTACCTGTGGGGATTGTAACCTAGGGACAGGCATTGTGAATAAAAACAAACATTTTCAGGGGTGCCTTTGTGGATCAGTCAGTTAAGCATTTACCTTCTGCTCAGGTCATGTTCCTGGGATTGCACTGGGCTCCCTGCTCACTGGGGAGTCTGCTTCTCCCTCTCTCTCTTCCCCTCCCCCTACTCCTGCTCTCTCTCACACACTCTCTCTCAAGTAAATAAATAAAATCTTTAAAAAAAAAAAACCCAAACATTTTAATATTGAGTGCAGGAGCTGGGAAGGATGATAAATAGCAGTAAGTTAAAGATACTTTATTTCACTGTGTGGAAGGAAAGCTTTGATTATAGAGTCCCATACGCAGGACCTTTGGGGTCTGCTCAGACTTCATCACTGGCATCTGTGTTACATTGAATGATTCCTGGGTCCTGACAAAATAGATCTGCAGAATCTGTAGACACCTTGAGAGGTAGGAGCTGCTTCTGGGCTGGCTACTAACAGCATATCACAACTATTCAGAGCCTTCTTGAGGAATTTAGAGAAGAAGGAAGCTGAGGAAAGTTGGAATCCTAGTTGATGTCACAGGTTAAACTCCTGGACACCTAGCTAATGTTGCATGCTGCTTCTCAGAAAGCAGATGCCGGCATGGAATTTGGTGTGCAGTGTTGGTGTGCAGTGTATTTATTAAGGATTAAAGCCCATGGAAAGGAGGGAAGTTGGAAGGAAGCAGGACTTGCAGGGAGGGAGAAGCTGATGTGTGAAACAGGCGTGACTAAGCTGTGGTCAACACCAGGGGGCGCTCTCGAGCACATTCCACCCATCAGTATCTCCTGTTGGGTTGAAATGGCTGCACGTTTAAAGTCAATCAGTTTCAGGGTGCTGGCTGTCTTTTCAGGGTGTGCCCTTGAGTAAGATGCCTTGGCAGCTGAGGCAAACCCTGAGGCTGCTGACAGGTGGGGTGACATGTCACTCCTGGAAGGGGATCTTGGTGGCACATATCCATCTTCTACCACCACTAGTAAGTGACGTAGTTGAAATGGAGCTTGAGTTCTGCTGATTCCAAAGATGATGTTTCCAGCTTTCATTTAATTAATAAATATTTATTGAAGACATTCTTAGTGACAGGCACTGTTTTATGTATTGAGGATTTGATGTATTGAGCATTGAAGGGAAAAGAAAAAAAGGGGGGGGGATATCCTTGCCCCCAGGGAATTACCTTTTAGTATGGGGTATAAACTGTCACAAAGAAGTAAAATACATAGCCTGTTGGATGATGATAGGTGCTATGGTTAAATTAAAACATGAAAGGTGGTGAGGACTATGAGTGTGGGTAGGCAGACGGGAAATATAAGATAGAGGGTTTTGCTAATAAAAACAAAATAGTCAAGAGAAGCACTCATAAAGAAGACATTTAAAAAATGACCCACAGGATAGAGGGGACATATCTTATGGCTGTGTGAGAAAGTATTCCAAGCAGAGGAAGCAGACAGTGCAAAGGTCTGGGATTGGAGCATGCCCAGTGGATTCTTGTAGCAGGGCTAGTTTTTGTGTTTAGGGTAACATGTAGCATAAGATTTGCCCAGAACACAGTATTTTCAAGCTTTCTTCATTTGTCTACCACTGTGATATTTTTTGTAGCATTCATATGTTATCTGTAGTATTATTTAATTAGATTTTATTTAATTAAATTCATTTCTCACATTTAGGTACATTTATTTTACTTTATTCTTTTTTTTTTTCAAAGATTTTATTTATTTATTTGACAGAGAGAGAGACAGTGAGAGAGGGAGGACGAACAGGGGCAGTAGGAGAGGGAAAGCAGGCTTCCTGCTGAGCAGGGAGCCCGATGTGGGGCTCAATCCCAGGACCTTGGGACCATGACCTGAGCCGAAGGCAAACACCCAACCAACTGAGCCACCCAGGCACCTCTGCAGTTTTATTTTTCTATATGGTTTATCTATTATCCATTTGTATAGTCAGCCTCTCATTTTTTTTAAACCCCCATCCTTTCAGTCTCTCAGTTTTATTTCCTAAAAAATACAAAGCTCGTATTATTAGAATGTATTCATATGTATGTAGGCTAGTATGATCGTATGTTACATATACTTCCAATATAATTATATATAAGTAACTGCAGAAATGTATACATATACACATGGCTATTAAAATAAAAATGTTTTCCATTTGACACCTGAAATATCATCAGAGGTATGTCAAGAGGAGTGTGTATCACACTTTGGGAAAAATGAATTGTAGGTATTCAATATATATTTTATTTTAACTATCAGCCTGTGGGGTAGTTAATATTTTCTAAATTTTGAGTGTATTTCCATCAATTTTTAAAATGTTTCTGCCTTAAAAAAATGTTTTTGCCTTTGTACTTACAAATCACTACCACATCACTAATTTATTCTTGGTGAGAATTGGCCTAAGAAGATTTGTTCTAATTAACTGATGTTATTTTCTCTGAGATCATGGGAATTTTGATGCAATAGAGAAATGTAATGGGTTAATATTTTGGTAGTTCCAGAGAGGTTGCCTCAGGGCATTGGTGCTGGGTGTGAGAGATAAAAGGGTGACAAATGCAAATTTTTTACAGGTTGTAGGAACTCAGATCCACATTCCTTGCACTATATTATTCAACTTAGGGTAGAAAGTATCATTTTCTCCAGTACTATTTTGTCTCATTTTCACAAACAGGTCCTTTGGTTACGTACATCTAACGTACTTACTCACTTGGTTTAATGCTGTTTTGTGTTTATCTTTCCCAACTGACTGTAAAATCCTTGAGGATAGCTAGAATTAGTCTTCCACCTGCTTGAGCTCTCACCTATGAATCCTGACTTTGCCAAATAGCAGATGTTCAATAAATGTCAATTAAATAAATTAGCAAGCAGATCTTCAAAGGCCTTTGCATTTTGTGACTGTCTTCTTGAGCCTAGTGAAAATAATGGCCAGCAAGGTCTGTGCCATTCTTCCCATAGAATTTCTTTTCTTTTCTTTTTAAAGGCTTTATTTATTTATTTGACAGAGAGAGAGAGAGATCACAAGTAGGCAGAGAGGCAGGCAGAGAGAGAGGGGGAAGCACGCTCTCCGCCCAGCAGAGAGCCCGATGTGGAGCTCTATCCCAGGACCCCAATACCACCACCCAAGCGAAGGTAGCCGCTTAACCCACTGAGTCACCCAGGTGCCCCTCCCCATAGAATTTCATGAGCAAATTGGTTCCCATCAAATGCTTGATGACCAGGTAAAAAGAAAGTGTGGAGGAGGACCAGCTGATTGACTCCTTGGTGCCCAAGCTCAGGATTTAGCACTATGCTTCATAGACATTTGGCCCAGTGAAACACATTCTGTGCTTTCTGCCTGATGAATAACCCCAGTCTTCAACTGTGGAAGCTTGCCTTTGTAAAGATAAGAAATTAGGCGTTTGATGGAGAATTTGGGATATTCACCTTGGCACTCCTTTGTCGATCTCATTTTTGCATTCAGGATCAGAATTCCTTTCTTTTCTCTAGACATTCATATTTCTGATGGTTGAAGGTTTCACATGACCTGTATGTTTTGAATAACCTAAAAATATGTGTTCCTCTAAAAATGTGAAATGTATTTAATAAATAATTTTTCAGCAGTTTATGTATTCCCATATGAAGGTTATTATTTTAAGGGATTCTCTCAAAGAGTGCAAATTTAATTTTTCACAAACTTCTAATAAGAAAAACTCCACCAAAATGACAACCTAATCTTGTTCAGAGGGAGAGACTTGTGTCATCCTTGCTTATCTCAACCTATCAAGGCCCGGAAGTAGAATTTTCCTCTTTCTCAAGAAATAATTAAGGGTAGAGACAGGCTTAGTCAAACATGCCAGTTTATTGAGCCCCGCATCAGGCTCTGTGTTCAGCGGGGAGCCTGCTTCCTCCCCTCTCTCTGCCTGTCTCTCTGCCTACCTGTGATCTCTGTCTGTCAAATAAATAAAAAAATTTTTTTAAACATGCCAGCTTGCTGGCTAGTGATGGGCGTCACAACCTGAAAGACACCAAAACAGCACCATAGTTTAGGGAAAACCTAGTTTCCTCCTAGATACTTAGTTTTAGTGCTTATTATGATATCTGCAATTTGCTTCAAAATACCTTGAGATAGCTGTGTGTTTCATGTTAATTTAAGCTGTTCTAAGGGGAGGGTGGCAAGTTTGCATTTAATCAGAATAGCTACTCTCTCTGTAGGTGCTGCTGCCAAGCATTGCTTCTACTTCTGGTCAACACTAGAGATTTCACTAATTAACATTGTGAATGTTAGAAATCAGTTTTCATAAATGAAATTAGTGTGTGGTTGATCAGCATAATGGATTTAACCCTTAGTCCCTCATGAGAGAAATTAGCGGTATGTATTTAGGAATATGTGACTTGGCTTATGTGACTTATTTTAGAGACAGCTGCTACTATTGCATGAAGAAGGTTTAAGAAAACTACCAAGTGTTGTAGCTTTGGACAGGGAGCCTGAGCTGTCCTGCCCTTAACGGCCTTCCTCTGATTGAATCAAGTTCACTCAGATTACTTAGGATGCTATTCTTTGTTTAAAGTCAACTAATTATGGACTTTAATCAGCAATACCTAGAGTGTTTAATTGAAAAACTGGGGACTGTAGCTAGCCAAGTTGAGACATCAAAAAGACCATCACGTCCCTTCTTGGTTTTATAGGTAGCCAAGGCAGACTTGGTGCCAATCATTTCTGTCTGGGCCTCCTGGGTGGTCTCATTGTAATAGGACATGACTGTGCTTAGTCTCAGGGTTTGTTTGGGTTTCTTTCATTATTCTCTTTCATTATTCTTTTGTTCATGTTCATAAAAATAAAAAAAATAATGTTTCTAAAGAGATTATTTTAAATAGCTTATCTTAACCTTAGCATTTTTCCCTCTTTGAAAACCTGTGTGGACCTTCAAAATGGGCTTCTCCAGTCCAGTTCTCTGATGGAAAGAGGCTTTCTCTCCAGATACATTTTTCTGGGTATGCGCCACTCTTCTGTATTCTATTCAGAGAAGTCCTGGCATCTGAGATTGAATGGCACTGAGACAAGTATGGGTTTAGAGTCTCACAGAATCTCATGGGACTGCATAGAGTCCAAGTTCCAAATCTTTCTTATGAGCTCTGAAACCCTAGGCAAATTATTTAGTCTATTTGAATCCTTGATTTCCTCATCTATAATCCAGAGGCACCGACAATAATTTCCTTTAGAATTGTTATGAAGCTCAGAGGTAGCCTTGGGAAAGTGACTGAAACATAGTAGACTCTTAATACATGACTATACTCATCATTTAACCAACTACTGTAGGGGCGCCAGGGTGGCTCAGTTGGTTAAGCATCTGCCTTCGGCTCAGGTCATGATCCCAGGGTCCTGGGATCAAGTCCCACATTAGGCTCCTTCCTCAGCAGGGAACTGCTTCTTCCTTTCCCTGCCACTCCCTCTGGTTGTACTCTCTCTCTCTGATAAATCAATAAATAAAATCCTAAAAAAAAAATAGTCAACAACTGTACCTTCTGCTATACTAAATGCTCTAATCAGTACAACAAACAAACAGCCAGAACACTAAGATGAAGGAAAGCCTGGTGTTAATACTTCCAGCATAAATATTATCCATATAAAAATGTCAAAATTATTATATTGATAAAGACCAAAGGACATTCATTATCCAATTCGTGGTAATAAACTGTTCGTGATATTGAATATTCTTTCTACTTTTGTTTGAGTTGAAGAATGTGTATTTATGACATTTTCTAGCCTTTATTATTGATCTCAAAAAACTGTCAGTCCTAAAAAATGTTTCAGAGCCTGGATTTCAGAGTAAGCTGCTTTTACTATGCTGTTTTAAGTTTTTTAAAATTTGTATTTATTGGGACGCCTGGGTGGCTCAGTTGGTTGGACGACTGCCTTTGGCTCAGGTCATGATCCCGGAGTTCTGGGATGGAGTTCCGCATCCGGCTCCCAGCTCCACGGGGAGTCTGCTTCTCCCTCTGACCTTCTCCTTGCTCATGCTTTCTCTCACTGTCTCTCTCTCTCTCTCAAATAAATAAATAAAATCTTTTTTTTAAAGATTTTATTTATTTGACAGAGAGAGATCACAAGTAGGCACAGAAAGAGAGAGAAAGTAGAGAGAGAGAAAGGAGGAAGCAAGCTCCCCGCTGAGCAGAGAGCCCGATGCAGGACTCGATCCCAAAACTCTGAGATCATGACCTGAGCCGAAGGCAGAGGCTTAACCCACTGAGCCACCCAGGCGCCCTAAATAAATAAAATCTTTTAAAAAAATTGTATTTATTTACTAACTATCACAACATTTCTGCTAATGTAATCTATATTTTATTTTAACATTAAACACAACACATGGGAGATAGTAACATGAACCAGGCTTTTTACAGTTAATAAAATGTAATTCCCATTCCTCTAAGTGTTTTAATTTTTGATTTTCTTTAAATCTAATATATTCTGTGCTTCAGGTCCTAAGAAATATATTCCTGAGTTCTTTGATTACTGGCAGTAGAAAAAACCAATTGACAAGGCAATATCACACTCTTTGCATCAGGCATGATCTTGTATCGCAAAATATTTTGACTTGAAAGTCAATAAATGTAATGATTTCAGAGGCATTGCTTCTGAATCTATACTATAGGATTTGGTAATGAATCTTCCAGAGATTCCAGAGAGGAGCAGCTTGAGATAAAGTTAGATGTTGAAGTTGATCTTGCTGACTCTTGTCTTCCCAGATTTTCCACCTTCCTAATCATTATTATTACCACATAGTCATTGGGTTGGTTATGTCAGACAATGTCCCAGGCCTCAAAACTTTCTTGCCCACCTTGCCGCAAAGACCAAATGTATTCACTGCATGACTGTTCCCATAGGTTCCTCTTCTCAACCAAATCCAGGGTCATCTCTCTCGCGGTCCCTTCTTTCCTTCTTCTTATTTTGGACAAATAATTGATTTTTTTCCAGGTTCACAGCACCAGGTAGTATACTAAGCCAAGCCCTGGAATATAGAAACGAAAAGGCATGGACCCTGCCTTTAGCAAGTGCATAAAACAGAGAGGAAGTAGATAGTGAAAACAACATACAATAGTTTTTATAGTGGATATCTGTGTAAGGTGCAGAAATCATAGGTATTCAGGAAATTGGCGAATCCCAAGGAACTAATCCTTAGAGGAGGGTGTCTAAATCAGTCTGGCTGTCATAATGAGGTACCACAGACATGTATTTCTCACTGTTTCAGAGCCTGGAAGTCTGAGACCAGGGTGCCAGCATGGCTGAGTTCTGATGAGGGCCTTCTTCTGGGTTGCAGATTCACAACCTATCCTTGACGGAGAGCAGAGAGAAATCAAGCTCTGCTGTGACTCTTACAAGGGCACTAACCCCATTTGCAAGGTTTGTGCACTCGTGACCTCCTACAGAGTTAATCACCTCCTCAAAACCCCACCTCCTTATGCCATCACATTGACTAGGGGAATAGAATTGCAACATAAAAATTTGGTGGGGACATAAGCATTCAGTTCTTAACAGAGAAATAGGAGTTTGCAGACAAATAAGGCAAGGTAGGAGTGGTGTGTGTGTGTGTGTGTGTGTGTGTGTGTGTGGCTGGGGTGGAGAGGGAGAGACTAGGGCTTTCTAGGTGGAGGAAATTGCATATCCCAAAGCTCAAAGCCTGGAATCAAAAGTTCAAAGCTCTATCATAGGGAAGCTGTCAATAATTCAAGACTTCTAATTCAGCAAATGGAGGAAGGGTAGTTTGTCTGGTGTGGGATAGAGAAGGAAGGGATAAAACTTGAGGGTAGAGAAGGGAAGAGAAACTTGCACGTTATCATTTTGATGGGAGCTATTAGCAATTTTAAAGCAATAGTGTCAAATTAGTTTTGTTTGAAGCTCAATTAGAGGTGGTGAAGAATAGAGCCAAAAAGGCCATTTTAAAGGTGTTGGCAGTAATTTGAGTTCAAGATAAAGAAGAGAGGTGAGTATTAACAAATTCATTCATCCTTCCACACTTGCTTATTGAGGATATCTGATGTGTCAGGCATGGGGGCTACAGAAATGCCTATGAAATCTCCCTTCACTCATAATGCTTCTAGGCTAGTGGGAAATTAGGTGCATAAAAAGATCCTTCATATTATTTTTCAGATTGTCTCCTTTGAAAATTCAATGTGTTGTAGGCACAAGAGTCTTTGAATCAGACTGGGATTCAAATTCTGCTTCTGCAACTTTCTACTTGGAAGGCTTTGGGCAAGCTCCTTGCCCTTGTCAGTAACTTGAAGGTGAGGTATATGTATGCAAAGGACTCAGAACAGTGCTGGTACATAATGCTGTCACCTCCCAGCTCCCAGTTTAGAGCTAAAAGAAGAAAGAGACAAGAAGGCAGGAGCTGAGCAGTGGGTGGGGTGGGATGACTCTGAGTACTCTACATGGGATTTACCACTCGGAGTATTCTACATGGGATTTACCACTCGGAGTACTCTACATGGGATTTACCACTCGGAGTATTCTACATGGGATTTACCACTCGGAGTACTCTA